>NW_007733285.1:82546-99023 GCF_000696425.1 Galeopterus variegatus
ACAAAAAAAAAGACAAAAAAAAAAAAAAAAAAACCCATAAAGAGACAAAGAAGGCCACTATATAATAATATAGGGATCCCTCCAAGAAGAAGACATAACAATCATAAATATGTATGCACCCAACACTGGAGCACCCAGATATATAAAGCAAACACTATAGGCCCAAAGAATGAGATAGACCCAAATACGATAATTGTAGGGGCCTCTTTCAGCACTGGACAGATCATCTAGGCAACAAATCAACAGAGAAACAAAGGATTTAAACTACACTTTAGACAAACTGAACTTGGCAGATACCTACAGAACATTTCATCTAGCAACTACAGAATATAAATTCTTCTCATCAGCACATGGAACATTCTCCAGGATAGACCATATGTTTGGTCACAAATCAAGACTCAATGAATTTTTAAAAATTGAAATCTTTCAAGTATCTTCTCAGACCACAATGGATTAAAACTAGAAATCAAGGGCCGGCCCAGTGGCGCACTGGAGAGTGCGCCACTTGGGAGTGTGGAGGCGCTCCCGCCGAGGGTTCGGATCCCATGTGGAGACCGGTTCCCGCTCACTGGCTGAGCGTGGTGCGGGCGCAACACCGAGGGTTGCGATCCCGTTGCCGGTCCCCGGTACGGGCGTGACACCGAGGGTTGCAATCCCATTACCGGTCAGTAAAAAAGACAAAAAGGAAAAAAAATTAAAATAAAAATAAACATGAGTATACTAATTATCCTGATTTGATCACCACATATTGTACATATGTATTGATATTTGATTCTGTACACACAAATATATATCATCTATTTAAATAAATAAATAAATAAATAACAAAAAATGTAAAAAGTCAAATGTTGGTGAAAATGGAAGTCAGCTTCTATTCAGGAATCCCAGCGACCTGAGGTGAGACGTTGGGCTAGCCTATCTCTTCAGTAAACCTGAAGGAGAGTGGCCAGGATAAAGCCATCTCATAGGCTCAGACTTACTGAGGGGTTTTTAAAGAGGGGACTAAGGGAATGCAACGTGGGAAATGAAAAGCAGGAGGAAGGGGCATGTGAGCTGCATGGGGCTCCTTGCAAGGAGCCAGGTGCAAGGTCTCGCCAAGGCTCCATCTGGTTTCTGTTTCCATCTTTGTTGTCAACTCAGGGTCTGGATAGTACATGCCTCCTGGCAAGTCCACAGCTTTGGGCTGGCTGGAAAACAACTTTTTTTTTTTTTTCCGTTAAATTTTTATTTTGTCAATATACAATGTATATGATTATTATGGCCCATCACTGACACCTCCCTCCCTCCTCCCTCTCTCCCCTCCCCCCCAAGAATGTCCTTTCCGTTTGCTTGTTGTAACAACTTCAAAAAAGTATAGTTGTTATATCTTCTTCCCCCCCCCACCGGTTTTTTTTGTGTGTGTATGTGGGTGAATTAATTTGTTTATTTTTTAGCTCCCACCAATGAGTGAGAACATGTGATAAATGCTGTTTGCAGCAAAGTGTCCCTGTTTGCAGATGACATGATCCTACATATAGAAAAACATAAAGACTCTACCAAAAAACTCTTAGAGCTGATAAACTTCATCAGTAAAATTTCAGGATACAAAATCAACACACAGAAATCAGTAGCTTTTTCATACCCCAATAATGAACTAGCAGATAAAGAAATCAAGAAAGTAAGCCCATTTACAATAATTATCAAAAAATAAAATACCTAGGAAGCAGAGTAACCCAAGAGGTGAAAGATCTCTGCAATGAGAACAATAAATCACTGCTGAAAGAAATCAAAGAGAACACAAAAGAATGGAAAAACATTCCATGCTCTTGGATTGAAAGAATTAACATTGCAAAAATTTCCATGCAACCCAAAACAATCTACAGATTCAATGCAATCCCCATCAAAATACCGATGACATTCTTCACAGAAATAGAAAAACAATCTTAAAATTCATATGGAAAAGCAAAAGACTCCAAATAGCCAAAGCAAATCCTGAGCCAAAAAATAAATAAAACCAGAGGCATTAAACTACCTGACTTCAAATTATACTAGAAAGCTATATTCACCAAAACAGCATTGCACTGGCATAAAAACAGACACTCAAACCGATTCAATAGAATAGAGAACCCAGAAATCAACCCACATACTTAACAGCCAACTGATACTTAACAAGGGCAACAGAAGCATACATGGGATAAAGGGCTGCCTTTCTCCAGTAACTGGTGCTGGGAAAACTGGACATCCATGTGTAGATGGAAGAAATTAGACCCAGACCTCTCACCATATACCAAAATCAACCCCAAAATGGATTAAAGATTTATATATATGACCCAAAACTATAAAACTACTAAAAGAAAACATAGGGGAAAAACTTCAGGAAGTTGGACTAGGCAAAGACTTTATGAATGAGACCCCAAAAGCACAGGCAACAAAAGAAAACATAAACAAATGGGATTACATCAAACTAAAAAGCTTCTGCACAGCAACAAAAAAAAAGGAAACCCCAAAAAAAAAAAAAAACTCAGCAAAAAAAAAGGAAACCCCAAAAAAAAAAAAAAACTCAGTAAACAGCAAAAAGACAACCTATGGAATGACAGAAAATATTCGCAAACTATGCATCCAACAAGGGATTAATATTCAGAATATACAAGAAACTCAACCAACTTAATAGTAAAAAAAAAAAGTAAGTAACCTGATTTAAAAATGGGAAAATGAGCTAAACAGGCATTTCTCAAAGGAAGATATACAAATGGCCAACGCACTCATGAAAAAAATGCTCAGCTTCACTAAGAATCAGGGAAATGCAAACCAAAATGACACTGAGATATCATCTCATGCCACTTAGACTAGCCAGTATCAAAAACACAGAGAATAACAAATGCTGACAAGGATGTGGAGAAAGGGGAACCCTCCTGCACTATTGCTGGGATTCTAAACTAGTGTAGACATTATGGAAAACAGTATGGAGGTTCCTCACACAACTGCAGATAGAACTGCCATATGATTCAGCAATCCCACTGCTGGTTGTATACTCAAACGAATAGAAATCATCATGTTGAAGGGATACCTGTACTCCTATGTTTATCACAGCTCTATTTACAATAGCTAAGAGTTGGAACCAACCTAAATGTCCATCAACAGACCACAGGATAAGGAAAATGTGGTATATATACACAAGGAAATACTACTCTGCCATAAAAAGGAATGAAATTCTACCATTGGCAGCAACACGGATGAACTCAGAGAAAATTATGTTAGGTGACATAAGCCAGGTACAGAAAGAGAAAGACCACATGTCCTCATTCGTAAGTGGAAGCTGAAAAAAATAAATTGGTAAACAAAAAAGAAAGATACAACAATTACAATAGTTGCTTGAACTTTCAAAAGGAGAGAATGAATTGAGACCACCAGAGGGGGAAAAGGGGAGGGCATAAGAGTGTTAGGGAGAAATTAGCAAAGGGCCGCAAAAGATGTTTACATTGAGTAATGATAAAATAAAATAAAAATAAAAATAAAATGCTGAATGAAATGATGTTTAAAAACATTTTTTAGTGGTTTCCCTAGAGTTCACCATATACATTAACAACTAATCAAAGTCTGTTTTCAAATAACACTATACTGTTTCGTGGTAGTGCAGGTAAATTTTAACAGAGTATTCCAAATTTCTTCCTTCCATCCCATATAACATTGCTCTCATTCATTTCACTTA
Organism: Galeopterus variegatus; assembly: GCF_000696425.1. Taxonomy (NCBI): domain Eukaryota; kingdom Metazoa; phylum Chordata; class Mammalia; order Dermoptera; family Cynocephalidae; genus Galeopterus; species Galeopterus variegatus. Next base: position 86,235 of record NW_007733285.1, read on the forward strand.
TCCATATGCTATAATCATCCACACATTGTTGCTATTATTACTTTGAACAAATTTCTCTTTTAGATCAATTAAAACAAATTTTTAAAGACTTTTTTTTTTCCTTTTTGCCTTTTTTCGTGTCCGGCAACAGATCGCAACCCTCAGTGTTGCCCCCGTACCGGACCGGGACCGGCAACGGGATCGCAACCCTCGGTGTTGCGCCCACACCTCGCTCAGCCAGTGAGCGGGAACCGGTCTGTATGTGGGATCTGAACCCTCGGCGGGAGCGCCGCCGCGCTCCCAAGCGGCGCACTGTAGCAGTGCGCCACCGGGCCGGCCCAAATTTTTAAAGACTTTTAACCTTCAATTATTATTGCTGTAACTTTCTTCCTCTCTTTATGTACATCTGAATTTCTTTTTTCTTTTTAATTTTAATTTATTTATTGAATCAAAATTTATTATACCTATTTTTGGGGTTCAACACTGAGATATGTTGATCAAGTCAATATTACTAGCATATATATTGTTTCAAATCGTAATTATTCTTTATGCCGCTTGTCCAATATCTCCCCATCCCCTCTCCCTCCCCCTCCACCCTCTAATCACCCTAGATTTCTTCTCTCCTTCTGAATGAATAATGGTTACTCTGTTGATTTGTTGCCTTGATGATCTGTCCAATGCTGAGAGGTGTGATCAGGTCCCCCAATATTATCATAGAGCAGATGCTTCTTCTGTCACTCTGAAACAGGCTTTGTGGAGAGAGACATCCTCTTCTTTTCTTTATCTCTGCTGGTGACTCTCCTTGTGTCAATGCACTCCAGCCATGGTTATTGTGGTGGCTGTGGTGGGCCACCCACATAGAGGTGATGTTTTTGGCATGTTCCTTGGTGCTGTTGGTGTGCCTGGTTGTGGGGTGTGTCTGGTCCCTGGTTCAATGCCTCAGGTCACCAGGGCCCCAATGCACTGGCATGGTGTGCCTGATTGTGGGAGGGGTGTCCGGTCCCCTTCTTCATGACTCAGGTCCTCAGGTGGGCCTCGAGGCACTGGTACAGCGTGCCTGTTTGTGGGAGGGGGTTCTGGTCCCCCGGTCCATGCCCTGGGCCCCTGGACAGGGCCCCAAGGCGCGGGTGGTGTTCCTGGATGTGGGAATGGGGTCAAGTCCCCTTCTCCATGCCTCAGGTCCACAGGTGGGCCCCAAGGCACTAGCGCAGTGTGCCTGGTTGTGGGAGGGGGGTCCAGCCCCCTTCTCTATGCTTCAGGTCCCTAGGAAGGCCCCAAGGGGCTGGCATGGTATGCCTGGATGTGGGAATGGTGTCCAGTCCTTGGCTCCAATCCTCTGGTTCCTAGGCAGTCCCCAAGGTGCTGGTGGTATGCCTGGGCCAGAACTAATTTTTTGTCCTTTGCTTACTTCTAAAATGGGGGAACTTCCTGTGGGAACCAGTACTTGAGCTGTGTGGTTGAGTTAAATTGCTGCTTTGCTGCTCTTTCCCTAGGGAAGGCTTTTTGTGAAGCTCAAGGTTTAATGGTTACCTTATAGGTACTTCTGGCTCTCCAGATACTCGGTGCACCTGGGTTGTGTAGAAACTCTGATCTGAGCCTGAATTTTTTCATCAAACTGTACCCTATGCAATTCTGCATTCCTGACCAGCAGTCTCCTCTGAGTGGTCCTGCACTGATTGGGGAGTGGATTGGCTGTCCTTGCTGTGTCCCAGTGTTTTCCTGGTGGGCCTGTTTCCACCACCACCCGAGCTCCAAACACTTCCCATGGGACAGGCCCTGCGCTGGTCTGTTGCAATGACTCACCAGCCTCTGAATGACTCCGCTTTTCTCAGTTGTTCTGGTTCCTTGCTCCTGCGTGGGTCCTCAGGAACCCTATTAGTGGTCTTGCTGTCCTGGGGGCCGCCAAGGCCCTCTTCTCCACTGCTGCCTCCAAGTAACTCCATCTGAAGGGCACAGCTGTGGCTTATGCTGGCTCCTGTTCCATGTGCTCAGCAGCTCCAGTCTTAAAGCGGTTGCAGCCCAAAATGCTCAGAGCAGTATTTTCTTTCTCTCATCGTGGTTTCTCCTGCCTTCATGAACTCTGTACGTCTCTCCTCCTCTTCTCCTGAGCTCCAGCAGCCCCAGCTTGGCTGGCGTTACATTTTTATAGTTGTAAATTGGTTGATTTGTGGGAGAGAGTGATGCTGGAATCAGTCTATTCCGCCATCTTGACCGGAATCTGCTGTACATCTGAATTTCTAACCCATGCGTTTTCTTGCACTCTGAAGAATTTCTTTTAAGATTTCCTGCAAGGCAGGTCTCCAGGCAAAAAATTCCTTTTGTTTTTGTTGAGTGTTTATTTCTCTTTCAGTCTTGAAGGATACTTTTGTTGTATAAAGTTTTGTGTTGGGTTTTTTCATTCAGCCCCTTCAACATTTCCACTGTGTTCTTGCATAATTTCTGATATGAGAAATCCAATGTAATTCTTATTCAAGTTCCTCTATAGATACAGTGTCTCTGGTTTTTTGGTTTTTTCTGGCTTCTTTCAATATGTTTGCTCTGTCTTTGGTTTTCTGTAATTAGAATATGATATGTCCAGTTGTAAATTTGTTGGTATTTATCCTGCTTGGTTTTTTCTGAACTTCCTGGATCTGTGGTTTGGTGTCTATGACTAATGTTGTAAAATATTTAGCCATTATTATTTCAAATATTTTTTTCTTCCTTTCTCTCTTCTCCTGGTATTCCCATTACACATGTGACACTTTTTATGATTATCCCACAGTTCTTGGATATTCTTTTCCACTTTTTTCTTCATTTTTTTCATTGTACATTTTTATGGGGTACATTTTGTTGTTTCAGTACTTGCACATATTGTATGATAATCTAATCAAAATTGTTAGCAGGGCCGGCCCCATGGCTCACTCAGAAGAGTGCAGTGCTGGGAGCGCTGAGGCCACAGGTTAGGATCCTATATAGGGATGGCTGGTGCACTCACTGGCTGAGCGTGGCGTGGACAACACCGGGCCGAGGGTTGCAATCCCCTTTCCGGTCAAAATAATAAAATAATAATAATAATAATAATAATAATAATAATAATAATAATAATAATAATAATAATAATAATAATAATAATAATAATAATAATAATAATAATAATAATAATAATAATAATAATAATAATAATAATAATAATAATAATAATAATAATAATAATAATAATAATAATAATAATAATAATAATAATAATAATAATAATAATAATAATAATAATAATAATAATAATAATAATAATAATAATTGCTAGCATATCTGTTCCCTAAACATTTATCATTTCTTTGTAGTTATAACATTCAAGATTGTCTTTTCTGGCTATCTTGAAATATACAGTGCAATTTTATTAGCTAGTGTTACCATAGGGCACCGGAACTTATTCTTCCTATCTAACTGTAACTTTGGAACTTTGTACCAGTCTACCAACCTTTCCCCTTTCCCATCCCCTTGCCCCCCATCTCTGTCTCTGGTAACCACTATTCTAGTCTCTATTTCTCTCTTTTTCCCCCTCTTTTAAATCTATTTTTCTTAATTGACCCATGATAATTGTATATATTTGTGGAGTACAATATGATATTTGGATATATTTATACTGTGTGCAATGATCATATCAGGGTGCTTAGTATATCCCTAACCTCAAACATTTGTCGCTTCTTTCTGTTAGGAACATTCAACATCATCTTGATAGCTATTCAAAGGGACATAGTACTTTGTTGTAACTGTAGCCTCCCTCTGCTACTATAGAACGGTAGATCCCATTCTTTATCTCTAATAATTTGTATCCACTGACCACCATCTCCCTATCCCCCCCTCACCCTGCCCCCACCAGTCTCTAGTAACCACTATTTTACTATCTACTTCTATGAGATCAACTCTTTTAGTTTCCATATATAAGTAAGAACATATGGTATTCCCTCTGTGTGCCTGGCTTATTTCACTTACTATTTTCTCCAAGCTCATTGGTGTTGCTGCAAATGGCAGGATTTCATTATTTTTTATGGCTTAGTAGTATTCCATTGTGTATGTATACCACATTTGCTTTATCCAGTCATCCATTGAAAGACATTTAGGTTGGCTCCAACTCTTGGCTATTGTGAATAGAGCCACAATAAACATGGGAGTGGAATGAGATTAAAGCAGTAATCAGCAGGCTCCCAACAAAGAAAAACCCATCTGTTCTTGCATGTTGTCTACTTTTTCCATTAGAGTCCTTAGCATGTTAATCAGAGTTGTTTTAAATTCTTTGTTTGACAATTCCAACACCCCTGCCTTATCTTAGTCTGATTCTGATGTTTAATATATTCCTTCAGATTGTATTTTTCCTTATATGTCTTGTAATTTCTTTTTTTTTTTTTCCTTTTTGTCTTTTTTCGTGACCAGTAACGGGATAGCAACCCTCGGTGTCGCGCCCGCACTGCGCTCAACCAGTGAGCGGACCGGTCTCTACATGGGATCCGAACCCTCGACGGGAGGGTCCGCACCCTCTACCGAGTGCACCACCGGGCCGGCCCTGTCTTGTAATTTCTTGATCGAAAGCAGACATGATATATCAGCTAATTAGGCTTTTAGTATGAGGTTTTATGTTAATCTGAGTAGGAGTTGGGCTGTGTTTAATGTTTGTTGTACTTATAAGTGCCAGGGGCTTTCAGTTGTTTTCTACTGTTGTTTTTGGGTTTCTCTAAGGATTCCTTCTTAGAGTCTCTACCTTCCAGCTCTCATAGTCATAATCAACTGTTGTACTGAAAGCCTGTTGATGTGGTGGTAAGGCGTAAAGCTAGGGCTAATGTCAGAATCCTGCCGATGTAGTCAATTGTAAAGCTACACAACTATGCCAGTTGTTGAGTAAGGCAAATCATAACTAAAGCCAAAATGTTTCATTGTTTTAGTTAATAACCCATTGTACAGACTGGGTCCCCAGACCCCTCACACACAGGTCCATGCTAGGTAATTGGGAAGGATCCCAGGAGCTGTTGGCAGATGACATGAGCTCAGTCCTCAGCAATGGCAGCAGCAGCTTATAGGTCTGGTGGCGGTGGTAGCCTTGTGGAGGGTCCCGATGGCACTAGCAGCAGCAGCAGTAGCCTCCAGCGTCAGTAGTGGCCTCCCCATGCCCCCCCTCCAGGGGGCATCCCGGAGGTGGGAGGCACTGTGGGGCAGAGCCACTCATCCTTTATACTTGTCCATAATCCAGGACACCTGGGTGCACATGTGCAATTACCAAGGAACACCTGGGTGCATGTGCATATTTACATCAAATGCTGGCGAGATTCTGAATATATGAGGGGCCCTGACCATTTTCCTGTATTTTCCCAACATAAGGTATTTGGAAAACATTCTGTAATCTTAAGATCATGTCTCTATTTTTTAGATGGCCTGAATCCCTGGGCTGGGACCTTCAGAAGTAGTTTGTTTGTTTCTTCCTCTTATAAGACTAAAGTAGGTTAGAATTGTCAACCCTTTACCTAGGTCACATAATTCTCTAATAAAGTAGTTTCCCTTAAGTGGAAGGCCTTTGTTATAGTAAATAATCTAGTGTATTTTGAAATAGCTGCTCCCCCCACCTCCACTGTATTTCAGAACAGTTACTTTCCTTTCCTCTGCCCTGCCTGAAACAAAAGAGGCTCCTGATCTTAACTAGCAGAAACTGGTAGGGTTTCTGGGGGTAAACTTAGAAAGTTTGGGGGCTCACTTAAGACTGGCCCTCAGGAATTTTTAACTCAAGCTAGTCCATATTCAGCCTCCAGCAATGTGACAGCTACCATTTTATTTCTCCTACCACTTACTGGCTGCAGCAGCTTCTGCTCCTGGTAAGTAAGCTGATCTCAACTGCGATTCTCTATGTTTGCCTGTCCGTCCAGTTTTTCCTGTGATTCACTTCTTTGATGGATGTAAGAAAAGCCATTGACTTTCAGTCTGTTCAGTTTTTTTTTTTTTGCTGTTGTGAAGACAGGTGTGATAACTTCCAAGCACTTTACATGTCAGAGCTGAAGCTGGAAGTCACCCACGTACTTTTATTTTTTAAGTCCTGTCCCCCAGTTTTTCTCTTTAAAGTGCACCTGAAATAACCAGCTGAGGATCCTTCCCTGACTTCTCTCTGCTAAGTGAAGAGCTCCTCCCTGTGTGCTCTAGTACTTGGTGCAACTACAAGTATTACTCTCACTCTCTTGGCTCTGTGATTCTTTGACTGCGTGGAGAACAGGTGTTAGGACTTCTCTTTGTATTTCTAACATATGGTATAAATCAGTGTCTGCTTAATTGGAGGGAAAAGAAACAAACACTCTTCGCTAATTAAAAACAAAGTACTACTTTTATTTGGCTCATTTCTCCATTTATTAGAATAAACACATTTGGAGAGGCACAAAGCACTTAAGTTTTTACATGACTACAAAGTTATCACAAATCCTAAACTTTTTAGCCACAGATATTTTACCTTCTCCATTTAAAGGAAAAGCTTTCAAAACATCTGAGTTGCTTTATACACAGAGACCCTGAATATATGGGGGCTACATAATTTTAAATGCTTGTACTTCCTGTTTTAATAATTTTGTCTTTAAATGGAATCCAGCATGAAAGGAATTGAAATGTATAAGATCATGATGCAAATGCTTTGAAGAGATAGTGAAATTAATCTGCACTACACGAAAAAAGATGTGGTGTGCACAGAAGTTCTACAAGGATTCACTGAGCCATCTGGGCTTCCATGGCTTGTGCTGTCCATTCTGGTGCTGTTTGACTAATTTTCTCCAAAAGGTTATTCACTTGGAAACAAAGTGATTGGATCTGTTTGTCCCATGTTGGCAGGGCTTCTCGTGCTTAAAAAAAAAAAAAAGGAAGAAAAGAAAAGAATGTACAAAACTGAAATTACCCCTTTATATTCATAGCAAAAAAGATAAATATAGTAATATTAATTTTAAAAAGCTTATTCCAAAATCTTGGCTATCAAAATTAAGTTCATGGTTAAGAAATCACTGGCACAAAGTGTAAAAAAACAAAATCATACACTTGTATACACAGATACATGTTATCCTATTATTACTCATGAAAATAAAATAAAACCAACCAACTGAACAACCTCAACCACACCACCAGCACTAAAAAGAGACAGGCTCACTGAAGCTGTTTTTTCATTACTAGTGATTACTGATTTTACAAGACACTGTCACCTGCTGGAGAAAGCAAGTCTATTTATACATTCAAGGCTGTCTCCACCTGACTCTGAAGGACAAATATTACATATCGTTTACACCGAAAACAACAACAAAATCTTCTTGGTTTTTCTGTATACCAGCGATATATAATCAGAAATGAAAAATTGGGAGGAACATCCCATTCAAAACAGCACAAAACTTACAAAAAAAGGGCCCAGATTTAATGGAAAAAACAAAGTATAAAATCAAATAAAGAAAAAATAACTTGAGTAGACACAAATCACATTCCCAGATAAAAATATGCAAGATCACACTGTGAACAAGCCACAGGACTGCTTACTTTAAAATGGTTAGCTTTATGTTATGTGCATTTCAATTCAATTAAAAAAATAGTAGTAGGGGGGCGTAAGTTGCTTTATCTACAGTAAAATTTACTATAAATTTGTTTATGACCATATTGTTACACATCAGTGGAACCAGAGTACAGAAATAGATCCAAACATATATGTGGAACCTAACGTATGTCAAAGACACAATGCAATCAGAAAGAATGTTTTATTTAATAAATGACACTTACATAAGGCTATTCATCTAGAAAAAACTAGACCATACCCTAAAATTATACACAAAAATGAACAAAAGATGGATTAGATTTCTAAATATAAAACAATAAATAAAAATATTAGAAGAAATTTTAGGAAAATACTAGTTTTACCCCAAAGTGGGAGTATTTCTTAATCAATACAGAAAATTCAAAGCCATAAACTAAAAAATTGACATATTTGGCTGCATAAAATTTTTTTAAATGTTTATGGTATGCATTGCCTTCCAGAAAAACAACTGACAGAATGAGAAAAACATTTGTAACACATATAACAGACAAAGTTACAGTTACCATTCTACCAAAAGCTATAGCAAATTGACAATGGAAGGGCAGAAGGGGAGGTGTGGGGGAAGGGACGAAATAGACAAGAAAAAGTAACATTAATTTACACAAGTGGAAATGCCAGTGGCTAATACTCTTACATTGAAAGATATTAAATTTCACTAGTGCCAAGAAAATGTGCATTCTGACCCCCAGCCGAACCAAAAGCAGGATGTCATGAGGCTGCTCCCGCGCGTGGCCCTGCTGTGGTGAGGCAGCCAACCGTGCCCCGGGGCTGGAGGAAGCCAGGGACTGTGACGGCAGGGTCTACATCAACCACAACACAAGGAGGACCAGCTGGATCCATCCCCGGGACAGGTTAACCAAGCCCTTGTCATTTGCTGATTGTGTTGGGCATGAGCTGCCGTGGGGATGGGAAGCAGGGTTTGACCCTCAGATTGGTGTCTGCTACGTCGACCACACCAACAAAGCACACCAATAGAAGATCCAAGAAAACGGTGGAGGGGGGAACAGCTGAAAATGCTCAAGGACTCTCTCTCAGTGCTCAGGATGCACTCAGGACACAGAAGGAGCTGTGCCACGTGAAGCCACAAAAACTGGCTTTGGCCCTGCATGAATAAGTACAATTAAATGATGCCTATAGGGAAAAGTCAAGTTCTTGCACGAGCCCATTCTCAGGATCTTCATCCAATACTAAATATGATCCTGACATTTTAAAAGCTGAGATCTCCACTACATGATTAACGGTTAAAAAGCTGAAGAGAGAACTCTTACAGGTGAAGCAAGAACCGCTCTATAAAGAACACGGCTTTGACAAGTGATTATTACCCTTCTAACTTAATTTGACAATTGATTTTTAATCCCCACCTATAGCCAGCCAATAAACGGGTTTTGGAGCACTCCAACGCAAATGCATACTCTGCACCTCCTGCATACACAGTAAGTAAGGCAAGCAATGGGTATTTTTCTTGGTAAGAAAGAGATAAATGGGGTCGGGTGGGGTGGCAGAGATTCCCAAGCCAGCCTCCACTCCAACCATAGCAATATTGAAAAATATTATGGAAAGCCAAGATTTTGAACTGAGCTCCTGTGCTAGGCCCCAGCAAACCAGAACAAATCCAATTGGAGTAACTCATGCTAAATGCCACATAATCAAACTGAAACTTTAAGAAAGCAGACAGATCTCAAAACAGATCAGTTTTCCCTGAAAACAGGAGATTCCTGTCCACCTGAGTCAGCATGATCAGGAAGTTCCCTCTGCTTTAACCTTTGCACAAAAAGTAACCTGAAGTAACCTGATGTTAACCAATCAGCTTTTTTTCCTATTGTTCTGTTTCCTTATTTCCACCTTACAAAGGTGGGGAGCTCTCATTCTATTTTGCAGAATGAAGGCTTCCCCAGTTTATGAATCATAGATAAAAGCCAATTAGGTTTATTTTAAAAAACGAGGCTTTGAAACAGTGCAACAAATAGGTAGAAAAAAATGTCTGGAGGCCAGAGTGGGTATGAACTTAGTGAAGCCAAAGCATTCTAACTGAACTGAAGTCTATCAGAAAGGCTGTTAGCTCAGGAGAAAAGAAAAACAAGATCTGATGCAGAGTCTTGCTAAACTGCAGGAGCGGTTTCATTTGGATCGGAACATTGGCAGATCTGAGCCAGATTTGAGATCCAGTCCCGTGAACTCTCATTTATCTCTCTCCAGATAGACCCTGATGCTGGGTCACAAACCAGCATTCCTGGACATGTCGGAGTGAGAAGTAGATCAAATTTAGCTGAAAAGGTCAGGCTGAGCCTACAGCATGAAGAAGCCAAAAGAAGGTGGGGCTTCTGGTCAAGATGGCAGAATACGTGGTCCCCAGCATCACTCTCTCCCACAAATCAACCAATTTACAACTATTAAAAAGCAACAATATAGGGCTGACCCGTGGCTCACTCGGGAGAGTGCAGTGCTGATAACAGCAAGGCTACGGGTTCGGATCCTATATAGGGATGACCGGTTGGCTCACGGCTGAGCGTGGTGCTGACAACACCAAGCCAAGGGTTGAGATCCCCTTGCTGGTCATCTTTAAAAAAAAAAAAAAAAAAGCAACAATAGCCAAGCTGGGGCTGCTAGAGCTCAGGGGAAGAGGAGGAGAGACCTACAGAGTTCACGAAGACAGGAGAACCACAATGAAACAAAAGATTGCTCCCACCATTTCAAGCCCCAGCCACTTCAAGGCTGGCCCTGGTGAGCACATAGAGCAAGAGCTGGCAAAAGCCACTGCTGTGTCCTTCTTTGTGAAGTTGCTTGGAGGCAACACAGGAGAAGAGGGCCTTGGTGGCCCCCAGGCCAGCGAGACCACTAACAGGGTTCCCATGGACCAACATAGGAGCGAGGGGCCACAGACAACGAAAAAAAAGAGCCACTCAGATGCTGGTGAGTCATTGCAAGGGACCGGCGCATGGCCCATCCCATGGGAAGTGTTTGGAGTACAAGTGGTGGGGGAGACAGCCCCACAAGGGGAACACTGGGACACAGCATGGACAGCTAATATGCACCCCAGTCAGCACAGGACCACTCAGTGGAGACTGGTCAGAAATATGGAACCATAGGAGGTGTAGTTTGCTGAAAAGCCTCCAGCTCTGACCAGAGTTTCTACACAATCCAGGTGTGCCAGGCCTCACAAGACTGGGAAGTATACACAAGGTCAACAATTAAAACCTGAGCTGCACAAGAAGTCTTCCCTAGGGAATCAGCAGCAAAGCAGCAATTTAGCTCAACCATAGGGCTCAAGTGCTGGTTCCCACAGGAAGTTACCCCGTTTTAGAAGTAAGCAAAGGACAACAAATTAGTTCAAGGGCAGAGTTTAAGTGGTGGGAACAGTGAATAATCCAACACAGAATTGAAAGAGAAAACAAAATACCCACAGCTCAGAGACAAAGTTTGATATTAACTAGTCTACTACCACCAAAGAACACCTATAAAACCTAGAAGGACTGGAAGTGCGCCAGGCTCCCAAGCTGGGGTGGTGGGGGACTGAGGGCTTCAGCCACACCCCCTGATGACCACACCCAGCTCAGCAACAACCACGGAGCCTCCTCCACAGGAAGCACCCCAAGTTCTCCCTAGCCGGGGTGGTAGGGGGTCAAGAGCCTTGGCCATGCCCCCCAGACACCCACAACCAGCCCCACGATTACCACTCAGCCACCTCAGGAAGTGCCCCAGACTCCCGAGCCCAGGCAGTGGGGGACTAAGGGCTTCAGCCATGCCCCCCACAACACGCACACCAAGCCCAGTGATGACCACCCAGCCATAGCCACAAATGCCCCAGGCTCCCGAACTGGGGTGGTAGGGGACCGAGGGCTTCAGTCACACCCCTGTGACATCTGCATTCAGCCCAACGATGACAGACCAACCACTGGAAGCTCCCTTGTCTCCTCTGCTAGAATGAGGGGTGCCATAGGCCTGGACCAGGCCCCCTTCCTTCCTACTCCTCCCACTCTATTTCCTTCCCCCTTCCCCTCTCCCCATTCTCCCCAACTGCTCCACAACAACATCATAGAATGTCAAAAAGTAATAATAACAACAAATAAATAAGTTTTAAAAAAATTAGTTTCTTGAGGTTAGAAAGAAACTAGAAAAATATTTTTTATATTTTATCAACTTGATATAAATAAAGTTAAATTGTCCTTTCCCATGGTGACAACTCTGCTATACTACTCATCATATACTGGTTGTTTATTCAATACTTATTTATTTCTCATTTACAATGTGCTGAGCACTGGAACAGATGTTGGACATACCATGAAACATGAGACAGACATAAACCTACCACCAGGAAGCTTAGCTTAGAAGCGGAAACAGACATTTAGAAAAATAGTTGCACAATTGGAAATAAGATTAAAGCTAGGAAGAAATTCAGGGTGACTTGAGCACATAAAATTTAAAGCCATTATCTAATCTGGAGAGTCAGGAAAATCATTGATAAACATTGCTCAAAGTGAGACATGGAACAAACAGAAGATGGCTGGAGAGGGGTGGATATTTTAGAATGTCTGATGGGGAAAAAAACTTACAATGCTGAAAAAAATGAAAAGAACTTCTATGTGGCTGGATTGGAAAGAAAAAGCTAGAAAGTACTAGGCAGGGCTTTTTGGAGACTTGGTAGAACTTTGTTCTACAAGCAATGAGGAAGCCATTCATCAGAGTGCAAGCAAGAGAATAACATAATTTAATCATTTGGTTTTTGGATTTTTTTTTAATGTTTTCATTTTTAAAAGACCATAATCATTCTGGCTGTACTAGGGGAACTAAACTAGAAAGGAGCAATTCTACATGTGAGAAAAAAAGTTAAGAGGTTCTTTCTGAAGACCTGAAGAGGTTATGATAACAGAGGATTGTTGATAGTAAGAAATGAAGAAAAGTACATGAATTCCAGATATAACTAGGAGGTAAAATTGATGAGATGCTGGGCAGTGAAGGACAAGAGGGATCAAGGATAAGGAATGCTGGAGAAAATGAACAATGCGGTTTTGGGATGGCTGGTTGGGAGGTTGGTCCTGGGGGCCATACAGGAAGAGGAGATAATGAATTCAGTTTTGGACACGTTCACTCTAAGATGCCCACGAAGCAATCAGGTAGAAGCACCATAGAAGTCCATTAAACCATGAGTCTCAGACTCAGAAGAGGGATTTGCACTGACAGGTAAATCTACGCATTGTTTACATAGAGACAGTAACAGAATCAAAGGGAATCGATGAGATTAC
>NW_007733285.1:100023-104648 GCF_000696425.1 Galeopterus variegatus
CACTGACAGGTAAATCTACGCATTGTTTACATAGAGACAGTAACAGAATCAAAGGGAATCGGTGAGATTACCTATCAAAACTCAATAGTATGAGGAGGAAAAGGCCTTGGATTAAGCCCTAAGTAACTCCAATATTTAAATTTAAAGGCAATAGAGAATCTACAAAGATGACTGCAAAGAATATCTAGAGAAATAGAAGGGAAAGTAGGAAAATGGAGTTGAAGAGATGACAGAAGTCAAGGCGGGCATGGGGTGGGGGGTGTTCGAAAAGAAGTGAGTAATCAACACTATTGGATATTTTGAAAAGTTAAGATGAGGCCTGAACGATAAAAGGAGTTTTGTTAAAATGGGAAGGACCTGAGTATGTTTAAATATTGATGGAAAGAAGCCAGAAGAAAAGGAAAAGATGAAAACAGACAAAAATAATTGCTAACCCGAGGTCCCTAAAACAGTATTTTTTGGTGGGTGGAGGAAGAGAGTGCTCAGAGAAGGGATCCAAAGCACAACTGGAAGACCTGAATAGGGACACGGAAACCACCTCTAGTACAACAAAAAGAAAAATGAGACATATAGGTCTATATCTAAAATTTAGAGGTATATAAATCTGATAAAATTAAAATAATTTAACACTAATGGCTTCCCCCCCACTGTGAAATGGGAAAGAAAATGAAGGACAAAAAAGTCAGAGATTTAAGAAAAATGAAATCTAAAATAGTCCTTGCAAGTAGGAGGGTGGACTAGAGAATTATACCATGCCAGGTAGTGTTGAGGAGCTGTGACCTTGAATTGATGGTGATTATCAATCTGTCTGCTGCCTGACTCTTCTCCAGCAATGCTGCTTACTAAAACACGAGGTTTGAAAAGTTAATGGAAAAACTGAATTAAAAGATAATGCAATCCTTCCATGAACTTTTTGAAGACCCTTTGTATAGGCACAGAAAAGACAGAGAATGGCTTCATTCACGGTGAAGTTTTGCTGGACGGCTGGAACTAAAACTCAACAGGCAAGTGTTCTGGGGTGCCTGTAAAAAAGTGATGGATGACAGAATCCAATCCAAATAGGAAGAGAAGTAAAGACAAAAGAGGGTTGTGCTGACTGGAAGAAATGGACCAGAGGCTCCAATGTGGTGAAGGAGGAGTTGAAGCAGGAATAACTGAGACAGACCTCTAGGGAGACAGGAACATCACCTAGAAAGTGAAGCCCACAAAGAATGCCCCCCCCTCCCCCCCGCAGAGAAGCATTCCTGAAACAGGACTCACAGTTGCAATGCTTTAAAAAAAAAAAACAAAAAAACCCCTCTGTATAAATGAATGACAGACACAATTTTCATTTCTGTAATATTTGTCTTGACTGGGTACATGATTAAAATGCTACTAGATTTTTACTTTTTTATCCATTCCTTTACATAAATATTGATTGGTTATTTAACTTTATGCAAAGCATTGCGATAGGCAATGGCCCTGGTAAGTGATCCAAAAGTAAATATATTATTAGCTAGCTTTATTAAAAACTCCTCAAGGATTTCATAGTATAAAAAGATACAATGTTCATTTATTCAGTCGACAAATATTTATTGAAAATTTATGTGCTAGGCACTATGCTAAAGCTCTGAGGATTTAGTCATGAGCAAAAGCAACAAAACTCTCTACCCTTACGGAGCTTACCTTCTAGTGAGAGAGACAGTAAACAAGATACACATTACAAATAAGGAAAACATATGTTAGTGATAAGCAGGGCTATCCCTATAAGGGTGTGGGAGCCTAGGGCAATTCAATCAATTGAAGCCCCTACCCAAGAGTCACACTTATTGTAAAGAGGCTGCACTCTCCTCATCTTTTCATAAGCTGCGTGGGATATCATTAAAGGTAAGATAATAATTGAATCTTAATGATAATGTTAACCTAAATAACAAATGGAGGGCTGGCCGGTGGCTGAGCTGGGAGAGCATGGTGCTGATAACACCAAGGTCAAGGGTTTGGATACGCAAACCGGCCAGCTGCCAAAAAAAAAAAAAAGTGCATCTTTGGGTTGGTTGGGTTGCGCATTTGGTTAGGCTAGGTGCTGATAACCAAAGTCAAGGGTTTGGATCCCTTACTGGCCAGCTGCCCAAAAAAGAAAAGAGAAAAGAAGAAATGCTGCATTAAGTAGATTCGTGATTATAACTTCTTCAAAATATATATTTTTTGTAAATAAACTCCTTCCAATAGTAAGATTCTGTGTCATGAAAAGTGTTCATATTTTAATCACAAATATACAACAGTTCACTGCCATTTCATTATGAAAGAAATACAAAACCTCTTACTTTCAAAATGGACTATTCCATCAATCTGGTCAATGAATCCATTCATACGTCCTTCTGTTATCATCTGAGATGCTATCTTTTCTGCCTATTAAAAAAACCCCCACACTCTTAGAAACTGTATCATGTATAACAGTTATTCACATATGATAAGAGCATTGAAAGCCTTTGTTTTAACTACCCATCACTAAGCCTTACATATGCATTCACCTGCCATTCATTAGAAGAATAAATATTGTAAATCCACCTATTTCCCTAATTCTTTCTGGGTACAACCTATTATTTTAAGTTAATTGAGATCTGTTTTTCTTGTGAGATCTTGGGCAAGAAAATTTAGCTCTTTTACCAATTTTCTTCTATGCTCAAAATAAAACTAACAATTTTTCTTCTCCCTGTGATCCACACTTCAAAAAACAAACTAGATTTTCTTATTTTATTTCATTCCAATTTCCATAGCATATATCACCCCAAAAACTCTTTAAGAAAGTAATTATTTTTAAAGAAAAAATTGAAAGGAGGAATAGATGTTCAAATTCAAAAGGAATTGAAAGGATTTAAAAATCAAAGGGCAGAAAAAGGTCCTCGACATAGCTCCTGAAGACATATTTAATGTTTACTATGTGTAAGCAAACTGGATTGTGATGACATAGCTCCTGAAGACATAGGTCCTCGACATAGCTCCTGAAGACATATTTAATGTTTACTATGTGTAAGCAAACTGGATTGTGATTTAGTCATTTATTAATTCTGACCATCTCCACAAGCAACCCCAAATCACTCCTGAACAGATCATGACTAGCTTTTATTTCTAAAAGTGTATTCACTTTCCCTAGTCTCACTGAAGGATCATACCTCAAAGATTAAGAAGAAAGCATCTTTTTGGTTTGTTTGTTTTTTGTTTGTTTGTTTTTGGCAGCTGGTTGACATAGGAATCGAACCCTGGCCCTTGGTGTTATCAGCACCATGCTCCAACCAACTGAGCTAACCAGCCAGACCAAGAAACCATCTTTGAATGGTAATGTACGCCTTGATTCCCAAATTGTTCCCCTTCCTTTACTGTGTATTTACTGTGTTGAACATACACAAAGGAATTATTGGAAAATAAAATTGCATTACTAGATAAAAAGGGAATGTGATCTATAATTGCATGACTTCAGGTTTTCAAGTTAGGTAAAAGTAAGATTGATTGCTGACTTTTAATATTTCAAATTAAGAGAATGTTTTCTAAATGATACTTGAAACATCCTCTAAATACTCTTAGTACTTTGTTAAAATTTATACCTAGCCAACCAAGCCCCAAGACAAAGAATGAAATTTAATTCCCTAGTAAGTCAGTCGACTTTTAAGTTAAATCAAGTACAGAAGTTATAATACCTGGGGTATTACCGTAGTCATTCTCTCATAGAGATGAAATATTTATCTTATGAATCACTCTAGGGCATAAAAAGCATGTATCAGAAACCACTGTGAGGTAGATTTAAACAGACACTAAACAAAGATATTCTTACAAAATGAGTGTCATAACCTGGAACTCCTTTAAGATTTCCATTCTAGAAATTATCATCAAACACAATTTGAAAAACCAAAAACACTAAGACAATTTCATCACACTACTATTTTAATATTTAAATTATTTATTTCCATTTGCTAAAGGCCCTTTAAGTGTAATTTTTGTTGTAGTTGCCAATATTTATCAATTATATATTTTATTTTCTCATTACTTCAATAATTTTGTCTCCTAACTTCCTTTTTATATATTAGAATCAAGAAAATACCTAAGCTGCAGGGATCTCTAGAAGAGTTCCAAGTTCTTCAAAGGTAATGTTATATAATTTGCTTGCAGACAAGAAATTGTGTTCAATAACACCTCTGTCCAAGACGCTGGAAACTTAAATAAAGGTAAATATGATATTTATAAGTTTGAAATTCATTTTACACTCTAAAAAAGATGCATCCTTTTTAGATTTCTAGGTATATTATAACTCATAATCATCATCTTTATTCCTTTGATCAAAATTTTAAAGTAGCCAAAATGGTTTATTTGATAAAGTTTGATTAACATACGATTAAATAAAAGCAACATATTTAGAAAATGACCGATCGAAAAATAATTACTAACTAGGAAAATGCTTACCCTTTATTGCTGAACAATGCTTGTCCATTTTGCCAGCCAAGATTAACAATCCACGACTGAGAGAGTCCAGTGGAAAGAAGAATACAGGCTGTGACGTCCCATAGAGCCGAATTCAAATCCCAGCCCCGCCACTGTCACTTTAGATACGTAACTTATTTTCTGCTTTTCTTTGTTTTTTTTTTTTTTTTTTT
>NW_007733285.1:105637-125114 GCF_000696425.1 Galeopterus variegatus
CTGCTTTTCTTTCTTTTTATGCAAGCCTTGTAGAAGAGCTACCCACATCTTACAATATCTAGGAGAGCGCAAAGGGGATGGAAGGGAGGGACAGTGCTGTTCCTCTCTCCAGGGCCAAGGAATGTCTTTTATTGAACTAACATTCGTGAGGCACTTACCATATGCCAGGCACCATTCTAAGTGAGGGGTTTTCAAATACGGACTCATTTAATCCCCCTGACAGCCTGATGAGCTGGGTACTGTTAGCATTCCATTTTCACAAATCAGGAAACTGAGGCACAGAGAGCTGAAGTCGCTCACTGAAGGTCAGCCAGTCAATAGGAAAGGTGGAGTCTAAGGCCAGAATGCGTGTCCGTAACCACCGGATTGTGCAGTTCGGTCCACTTCTTCAACTTTGGTTTCTGTAACATTTTCTGTGATGGATTCTCTGTGTCTTTTCTCTGAGGAGACTGGGAAGAGGTTGAGGGTCAACACTCAGTCTTTGAGACAAGCCTCATTCCTCATCTATAAATTGACAGCGTTGGACTCACTCATGATTTTTACTTGCCCTTGTCACTTAACCTCTTTGCCTCAGTTTTCATGTCTGCAGTAAAAAGAGTTTTATCAGCTTTGGTTCCCTGGGCAGTCTGGTCTGCTGTGAGTATTAAATAGGGAGCAATGGTAGATAGAGATCAGGCATATGGAAGTGCTTTGGAAAGCACAAGCGTAAGCCACTGTCATCATAGCGGCACCACATTGTGCCCAGGTTTTCTCCACCAACTTTTTTGGTACTTGGACACTCGTGCATACAGCGATTTGCAGTTTTCAAAATGTCTTCACATACATGATCTTATCCGAGCCTCCCGAATATTAGCCATGACTAAAATCCAAGCCTTCTGATTCCTAACGCATTGGTCATCCTACTCCACCACGCTGTCATTATCCTTCTAGGTGCTGTGCTCCAGGCACTTTTCCATACCATTAAATCAGACATAGGTCCTGCTGTTTAGCAACATTTAGTTTGAGATAGAGACAGTGATGTATGTGTCAGATCATTGACATATAGGAAACCCAGTGCTTCATAGACATCATCTACTGACATAGTCTTATCACAATGATACCACAACCCAATGAGATAAGTTGTACTGTAATCATATTAAAGATGTCAAAACTGAGGCTCAGAGAAGTTAGTTTACTTGTCTAAAGACACACAGAGAGTGGAAAGTAGATTTGTACCCAGGTTTGCTTGTCCTGATACTTCCTAACCATAATCTAAGTCCTGGGCAGTCAAAGTGTGGGTCAGGGACCAGCAGCATTGACACCACGTGGGAGATTATTAGAAAGGCAAATCTCAGATCCCACCGTGGACCTACTGAGTCAGATCGACATTTTTAAATGATCAAATGGTAGCAGCATTCTTAAAGGACACCTAGATGACTCCTTATAATTTAAGAACCACTGATCTATATTGTTGCTCAGTAAAGATCTATCTACAAAATACAGCAGTGCAAAATCTGTAAATAAACACATATGAGGTACTTCAAGAAGTTCATAGAAAAATAATACTAAAGATGACATGAATCTATGAACTTTTTGAAGTACCCTAGTATATACATTCAAACACACATATATCCTAGTTTGTTTTCAAAATGTACTTCTAAACGTTTTATTTTAAGGAAAGGAATTTAGGGATTTAAACGTAGGTGACAATGAGTCCCAGTGGTATATTAGGAATAGAGTTAATTCGGCTAACAGATACACAGTACATTCTACAATAGATGAGATTTTCATATACAGCAATGGCAGAGTATGCCCATTCCAGGATTTACATCAGAACTTCTTATCCTTGAACCTTACTCACTAGTATTTTTTCCTGCAACAAATACAAGAAATTTTATCCTTACTACAACTATTCAAGACAACAAACATATGTATCCAGCGGTATGCAAACCATTATAAAGCACCAGAAGAATATTTACAATACAGTCTTTGCCCTGGAGAAATTTTTAGCTTTGGGATCTCTCAGACTCTAGCATAGCATTCCATTTTGATAAATTGGCTACACTGATTTTGGCTGGCTGTACTGATTTTTTTCCCCAAAGTATTGTTTTCATTAAAGAAGTAATTTTCTATTAAGAATCCTACTGGAACATTTTTTCTTTCTTTAATGATGCACACACACCCACACGGGCAGCAGCGGCTCTATGTATATCCTGATACACACATACACTGATTCTCCTGGTATAAATGGGTCATTCAGCCTTGTGGCCAGAGGCAAATCTATAACGTTCAGAACTGGACAACATGTTACCTGTACAATTTATTCTTATTTCTGTGCATTTCTCAAACAGTAGATTGAGTTCACATCCTATGCCAACTCTGATCAAATGGTGGTAGCATCTGTACACTGTCTTGTGAAGGACTCTAATATATAGGCAGCAGGAATGTTCCGGAATCAATTAGCTCTGTCTGCTAATTGCTCATGTCTGTAGGCATGGCAGAGAGACACTGAGGTGCATCTGTCCCACATCCCTGCCTCCTGCTCCGCAAGCCTGACTTTGATGTCTTTACTGTTCCTTGTGCCTTGCACTTTCTTCCCCTATGCAGCTCCTCAAGCTATTCCAAATGCCTAGAATGCTCCACTTCTATGCTCTGGACAAGAATCCCATGCCCTGCCATCAGGCTTCCCCAGCTTCTCCAGACCCAGTGATAATTCCATCTCTGCTTGCTTTGGGGGAGAGGAAGACAAACAAACAAACAAACTTGTCCTCAGATCACGTGCTTGGACTTCTCCAGCTCAGGCCCTGAATCAGATGCTTTTCTTGCACCCCCAAGGGGGCCAAGGAGATTCTCAGAACAGATTTGTTTTAATTGAAATTGAATACCACCACTTCCTCTGCGAGCTATACCTGGGCAAGCATCTCTGTGGTTTTAGGTCTTTTGTTTCACCACTGGAGATTCCCATCTAATGAGTTCCCTTCGTAATTACTTTCTCCTCCCTGTTCAAATTTCTGTTAAACTCCCTCTGGCTCTGTAACTATGCACAGTCCCGAAAAGAAGCCAAGCTCACTGGATGAAAAGATTCTGAGTGAATTCCACTTTCCTTTTCTGTCCTGTTTTGATCTGGTTCTCAGAGGAATCAGTGTCTGGGAAGGGAGTTGGAAAAATACCATTTAGATATAAAAGAAGTCACATTAGAGGAGCTAAAAAATAAAATAAGAACAGAAGGCAAGATACAACAATACAATAATACATTAAACTCTCAAAAGAAGAGAAGAGAACTGAAGTTACCAGAGGTGGAAAAATGGGAGGGGGAGGGGACTAAGGGAGGAATTGGTAGAGGACCACAAAAATCAATTACATTGTATAATGTTGAATATACTAATTATCCTGATTTGAGCATCATATATTGCATACAGGTATTGATATTCAGCTCTGTACCCTATGGATATGTACACCCAGCTATGTTCCAATAAAAAATAAACAAATAAATAAATAAAAGAAATTCACAGACTAGGAAGACCAGAAGTACAAGAAAACTTGTAATATGGATCTTTTGATTGTTAAATAAATATATAAAAGCAGTTACACTGGGAGTAATGCTGTCCTGGACCCCTTCCTCTCATTTTTTACAGTCCTCTCCCACCACCACTTAAGAAGAACTTGCGGTGTTTTAAACATACAGGTTCCTCAGTCCCTTCTCAAGCCTAGTAAATCCAAATTTCTAGGGATGTGACATTTCTAACAAGCCCCTTAGGTGATTCTTAGACACACTCAAGTTTGAAAAATTAAAAAAAAAAAACTTGTTCATTATAAGCAAGTTTTCTACTGTGTTTAAATAAGTTACACCACAAATGTTAGCTAGCAATATGACAGTGGTTTTCCAAGACAGAATGCCTTTGTAGACAGAAATCTGTGGAAAATATTTAATATGCAGAATATTTTAATTAATAAGACTCCATAGTAACTAGAACTACAAAACACTCTTGCTATACAAACACTAAAAAGTGGCCTTCCCCACCACATATTTAAATTCACTTGCTAGACATTATGCCCGTTCTTATGGCTTTTAGCCATCACTTCTCTGCTGATTCATTCTTTCAGCAGTACTCTAGTACCTGTCTTTGTGTCTTCTTCACTGTTGCAAGATTCCCTGGTTAGCCCTTTCCTACTCTAGCCTGTCAGTTAACAGTCTTTGCACCACAGGACAGTCATAGGATTTCCTGTGTTGTTAGCAAAGACATCATTAACCTCCCAGTTAATCAGAGAACAGAAAGACCTTCAGATTCCAGTTAAATATTTATCTATACCTTGCAGTTTCAACATAATTCTGCTGGGATTTGGCCGTAATTATACAGCCTTCTCAAGCTGGGTTATTTTCTCTTTGTGTCATAAAGCAAGTTCTTGATACTAAATATCAGAGTTACTATTCTAAGGCAGTTCAGAGTTCCTTGGCTTTTATTATCCCATAAAACTTCTACTCTTTGTGGGGGGACAAGGCTGTTGGTGGGAATCAACTGATAACAGCTACAGATCTCCGGGTAGACGAGATTTATCAGAAAGAAGAGCAGAGCAGGGCAAAGAGCTAAGAAGGCTTGCTAGGAAAGACCGAGAGAGAGTGGAATGACATGTACGACAGTGTCTCCAGAGCTGCCTGTGTCGCATCACCTCTTAACATTTACACACCCAGAGTCCATCCCATGCTATTGGACCAGAATCACGTGTCAGCATCGTTAACCAGGCACTGCGCTGAGTCCAGCACACAGCCTGGTCTGGGAAGCAAGTGGCAGAATCTTCCACTGGGGCCTTCCCTGCAGCACAGCAGAGGAAGACTGAAGGCAGCAAAGCAGGGGGTAAGGAGGAGTTGGTGCCACTGGCCAGTGGTACACACCCAGAGTCCATCCCACGCTACTGGACCAGAATCACGTGTCAGCATCGTTAACCAGGCACTGCGCTGAGTCCAGCACACAGCCTGGTCTGGGAAGCACGTGGCAGAATCTTCCACTGGGGCCTTCCCTGCAGCACAGCAGAGGAAGACTGAAGGCAGCAAAGCAGGGGGTAAGGAGGAGTTGCTGCCACTGGCCAGGGGTGTTAGCAGTGAGCAAGGACGAGACTACTGGCCAAACAACAGCACAGCAGTAAGGTTAGATTGGAAACAGCAAAGAAGTAAGTTTTAATGTTAGTTGTGAAACCAAACAGGTTTTCTCTTGAGGTTTCTGACTGCGTAGGAGCTCATGAGGCTTAGCTTGCTTGCTGGATGCAATATGAAAAGAATAGGCACCGCTTTGTTTGAGGCACACTGTTTCCTAGTGGTCTGGCAAAGCTGGTTTCTCTGTAAGCCCTTGAAGCCTCTTTCTCCAGACTTTGGCCTGACATGTTTACAAAAAAATGTTAATCATTTTTTGTAGGTCTTCTCTTAAAACTTCAGCTGTCAGGATACCACAAATAATTATGCACTGAATGCTCATATTAGCTAGAAGCATCTGTTTTAATAATAACTGTATGGCAAAGTAAAGGTCATTGTTATTGCTGCAGTTTTTTCTGTCCTCCTGTTAAAGACTTGGCCTTGCTTCTCTGCAAAGTTATGTAGTGGAAAGAGCAGGATTTGGTGTTAGAGGACCCGGCTTCAGTTAAACTCATGCGCTCATTAGTCCATCTTGTTAATTACTATATTCAAATTCCCTTTCTTTTTTGCAAAATGTGCATCTTCATCATCATCATAATCATTGTTGTCTTCTCCATCTCACCTCCTTCATTCTCCCAAGGAGCAATTAAGACAATGTCTGTGGAACAGCTTTGTAAAAATTAAATATAATTTCTATTAAATATAAACATACTTCAAATGAAAAATAGAAATTCTTCAGGATCATTGTCTTGAAAATAGCAAAAAATCATCTTCCTGATGAAAAGAAAGAGATTGGAAAAGGGGGCACAAAGAAAAAACAAAAACCTGAGAAAAGAATCCCCTGCCTTCATGGTTTTAGTTCCTAAATATCCACCTTAGTTTGAAATGTTATGCTGGCTTGGTTGAGCCTGACCACCCAAATCGGGAGAGTCGTCGTGGAAGTCACCCCAAATGGAACAGTTAGGTGTTCCATACTTCCTGGGGTTTGTTTTCACAGACAGTGTACGTCTGAACTTGGCCTTAAAAATGAATCTGGTTGTTTCACAGGCCAGATATGGCCCAGGGAGTGTGACCATTAGTAAATGGCTGCTATATCTGCTTCATGACATGAAGATTTGTAAGTGCACGAAGTTAGTGCTTCATCCTTGACTGCAATAATGCAGATTACTGACGATAAAAATCAGTATGTATCCTCTCGTTTGAGTTCCATGATCCATTCTCTAGCTCAGAGGTCACAAGCTGGAAGCCCGGGGCAGAGTCAGCCCTCAAGCCTGTGATGGATTCTTCTTTCTCTCCCATGTGACAGAGAACAAGTTATTAACCTTCCTAAGCCTCAGCTTCCTCACTGACAAAATGGTAATAATGATGAGAGAGGAGGTGCTCCGTTTCCCTGGGCTCCAGTTACAGGGCAGGCCTCTGGGCGTCAAGCCATTTCCCGAGGTTTCAGGTCCCTCCTCTTGGCCCTCCCCTAGAGGAAAGTTACTGCTGCTATTTAGACCTACTTTTGGCCTCTGATCTGTTTTCCTTTTACATTATGCAAACTTTTATGGGGACTCTTTAATCTCCCCTCCCCTCATGGACACAGCCAAGAGAGCGTGTCCTATGTCCAGGGGCACGACCTCTGCAGGGGCAAGAAAGGAAACAATCATGACTCCACTCCTCCTACGTCCCAGGGTATCATTTGGACATATATTTGCTCATTTACTGCTCATGAACTCTCTGTGGTACAGGGATTGTTATGTCCACTTTATAGATATGGAAGCCAGGGTCAGGAAGGCTTCATAGGGAACATGTAAATGCTGGGATTTGGGAGACTACAAGGGGCCGGCCTATGCAAATCCAGTGGCTGGGCATGCTCAGTTGAGAAAGGATATTTAACCCTGATAGCTAAATGATCTTCCACTAACGTTGCAGAATATTCTTGAATATGTTTGATACATGTGATAGGAATTGACCAATGAACATGCCCTAAAAGGAAACCAACTGAGCATGTGCAAGACTATGTGACATAACTGAGAACCACCCCCTTAATTGAATATTCATTAGGTGGCTGAACTATGAAAGCTGAACTGCAGCTGAAGGCGGAGCTGCTGCTCACTCTCCTGGGGCCGTCCTGCACTCTGCCTGTCGACTGTGTATTTCTTTTTGTGTCAAACTTACTTCCAGCATTAGCTGCTCGTTCTCTTGAGCCAGCCTGCACTCGGTACTGAACTTTTTATGCATTTCTTACTTTTGTATTAAACTTGGTGTGGGCCCTGCTCGGTCTCTGGAGCTAGCCCCACTCTCTCTTTGAAATCTGCGTCTCTTAGTCACTGTATTAAACTTGTCCTCCTTTTCTACTGTGACACTGTCCTTAAATTCTTTCCTGTGGCAGAGCCAAGAACGTGGTAAGAGGACGGGGTGGGTTGAGGCCGACTATCGGGCCCCTGGACCTTACTACCGACATCAGTCATACCTCCTTCATGGGGCTGGGAAGACTGACATGAGAAAGACATGGAAAGTGCTTAGTGCAGGGCCTGGCAAGTAGAAAGTATTAAATAACTAACTGTTATTATTTTTTATCTTATCTCAGAAAGTGACTCACCTGTTTTCCCAGGGCAGGGATGTGTTCAGGGCCCTGACTTCATTTCTCCTGTGTGCCTGCTTGGCAGCCCGACTTCTCAGCAATCCCTGCATCTCTTGTTACTAAAATTCCTTACTCGGAAGGCAGCATATTACACAGGGGTTCTTAACTTCGTGGCTGGACCCCGAACCTCCTGAAAGTGTGTGCAAAGTGTCATGTATGTGTAGTTATGGACGTGGGGTGTTAGGGTGAGATTCTCAAAGCGGTCCGTGACCCAGTGGTATAGAGGAAGGGATGCTTAGCTTGGCTGAATTCTGGTCATAAAGGTTCTGGGAACAGCTCAGCAAATAGCCAACTTCCTGACCCTCTTGGAAGCCATTTGGCTTATGGCAGCATCGGTTTTCTCAACTGTCATGATGAAGTTGTGCAAGATGATGTCTAAGCTCACATCTAGGTCTAGGATGGCGAGATATAGTAATCCTCTGGCATACGTTAAATTCTCATTAGTGTGTTTACACACAGTGTATCTCTATTCTTCCTTCTCAGAGTTGGCCTCTAAAATGGCCAGTAACTCCTAGGACTGACTTGTGTAATTCAGCCTTTCTGATCTGTTTTCCTTTTACATTATGCAAACTTTTATGGGGACTCTTTAATCTCCCCTCCCTCCAAGCAGCCAAGAGAGCGTGTCCTATGTCCAGGGGCACGACCTCTGCAGGGGCAAGAAAGGAAACAATCATGACTCCACTCCTCCTACGTCCCAGGGTATCATTTGGACATATATTTGCTCATTTACTGCTCATGAACTCTCTGTGGTACAGGGATTGTTATGTCCACTTTATAGATATGGAAGCCAGGGTCAGGAAGGCTTCATAGGGAACATGTAAATGCTGGGATTTGGGATCCTGTTTATTCTGACTCCACAGGTCTGTGTTTCCGCTGCACCATCTTGCCTTCCTGGGTGATGTGCACTCAGCCAAGTGCCACAATCCGTTCGTGTGTTCACTCCATCGGGGATTCTGTAAATACCGAGACTTCCTCTGACAGCTTCCAGACAAGGGACGCCTCAGTGGCCTTTAACCAGAGCAGTGAATGCACATCTTTATTTCTCACACCCATTTCGCAAGAAGCTCTTACAGTCAAGGCACTTATGTCCTTATTAACTTCAGCCTGGTGTTAGTCTGTCGTTCATTTCCTCCTTCTTTGAAATAAGAATGATTTTTCTTCTCTGGATTCATAGTCCACAGTGCTCACCATTACACCACTGTATTTGTCCTTTTCTATTGTTTGTAACAAAATACTTGGAACTGGGTAATTTATTAAAAAAACAAAATTTATTGCTTACAGTTTTCGAGGCCGGGAAGCCCAGAATCCAGAGAACATACCTGTTGAGGGTCCAGGTGGCAACAGTGACCCAGGGGTCTCACATGGCAGAAGATGGTAGAGCAGAGAGTGACTAACCTCTCCTGTGCTCTTCTTTTAAAGCCCTCAGAATCACGGCCCTGAACACTAACTATGGCATCGTCCTACAATCTAGTCACCTCTTCAAGACCCCACCTTTCAATGACCATAATAGGATTTCCCACCCTCAACAGTTACAGTGGGGATGAAGCTTCTAATATATGAACTTTGAGGACACGATTCAATCAATCCACAGCAACAATGGAATCACTCATATTTTTTCTTCTCTATATTCTATGTATAATGAAGCAGACTTAGAATCAGGGTGTGTTTTCTACAAGTTTCGCTAGGTTTCTCAGCAAATAGTAGTGAGACTTTTTTCCCCTAAAAACTACTTGAGGTAAAAGGCAGACGTAGACATGTTGGAACAGAAGAGTAATTAGATCTTATTGAATATGAATATTTAGTTTTTCCTTGTGGCACATAGTGCATATTCAATAAATGTTGGTTTTATTAAAGTTTAAAAGATAAAAGGAATAAAAAGTAAATAATGAATTAAAGACAAAAAACTATGAAGATGAGTTAAAGGATTTTGGATTATTTAAGAGGGGGAAAGAGAAGGCTAAGAGAATGAATTGTCTTCAGTCTGAATATCCACTTCTCTATCAGATAAGGCTCACAACATTAGAAGATTTCTAACTACTATTTATTTGTCCACTCTTTGTCCCACATGATTACTCTGTTAGATGAGAAACAAAATCACCATAGCAACAGGAAAAAAAGCTTCATAAAAGATAAGTCACTCTTAATCTCACCATTTATGAGCTCCTAACTGCTTATAAACTGAATTTACTGTAGATCTCTCTCCCTGTATACACTGTAAATTGGGAATTGTATTACTAAACATTTTTTTTTAATAGTTGCTATCAAAAACTGGAGTTCAAAGTTATTTCAATTAGTCAACGATATACCGTCATAGATCTTACTTGCCAGACTAGACCTCCCTGGATCATTCAAAGTCTCTTCTGCAGAGCAGGACTCCCTTCTGGAGCATCTGCCAGGGGGTCAATAAGAACCCAACTAAACCTTTCCAGAGAGAGGATCTTCAAAACTATGAAAAGTAGCCCATTCCATGGCTTTTCCAAACACTACTCATTCTCTCCTTTTCTCCTTTCCTCATACTTTGCATATCCCTTCTTGCTGTGGTTTGAATGGCTTCTTACCTTTTTACTGGTGCTTTCCAACACCAAAAAACCTGGTACCCAGACCTAGAATGTTCTAAGCATGGCCTTTTTGGTTTACTTCTTAGTTCTTGGATCTAAGGACTAAAACCCATTGCATTTCACCTTGACTCGGAAGATGATACAATCCCTTTACAGTGGAGGCCCCACTCCTCTTTCCCTGTTTACTTTTAAATTCCGCCCACCACTGCAGGCCTCCGCACATTGGGTCCCAGAATGTATAATCATGAAACGTTTGCAAGAAGATGAGATCAGTAAACACACGGAGCTAGCTGCTAATGCCCCACATGACTCCCACACCCAAGGACAGGATCCTTGTCTTCTTTCTCTGGACCCATATTCCTGATTAATAACACCCTGTCCAACACTCCCAACTTCCACGGCTGGGGTCCTACCTAGTCACAATAACCTTCCCATGTTTCGAGTCCTGTACCCACCAAGACCCAGTCTCTACACCCAGGTCTCTGTTTTCTGATACACATAGCAATAGCTGAACTGCACAGATCTGGATAAAGTTTATACCCTAAAAAGCAAATGTCAGAAAAAAAGCAAGAAGAGAAAGGTCTTTTTGGTAAGATGGAAATGAAAAAAAATCAGACAAAACAAAATTCCTGCTGAACAGAGGACAATTCCTTCCCAAAGAATTCAGAGTGCAGGTCATGTCTACTGAGGACACACAAGCATTTTGAAATGTTGCATATTAATTTAGTCCATTTTCCTATAACTCATACTGATAAACATTTTGTATTTAAATGCCAAATTAGTTCTTTTATGGTCAATTTACTTTTTATTAGTTTCAGAGCTGTAATCAGTATGGTCTTTAAAGTTTTGATTGCTGTAGATTTTCCTCAAATGGATGTTTCAATTTGCTACCATTCTTCAATGAAAAGTACATATTTTCTCATCCATTAAAGTTCTGAAATTGAAACTTAGAAGAGTAATCAGGTAGAAAACCTTGAATTTTCAGAAAGAAAAAAAGTGACAGCAAGAGAGAAATAGAGATGGGGAGGGAGGGAAGGAAAGAGGGAAGGAGGAAAAGGATATAGGAAGAGGAGAAGGCTTGAGAGAAATAAATAACTTAGAGTTTGGGTGGGGACATGCTGAATGTGAGATGCCCATGAGGCATCATTTAGCTGGCATATGAGTGTATGAAGTCAAAAACTGTGGTCTGGGATGAAGACACAGAGGTAGAAATTATCAGCATCCAGCTGATAGTTAAAACTGGAAGAGAATGACATTGCCCAGGGGGAGTGTGAGAGTGTGCAGGGTGGGGCAAAGGTCAGAGCCCAAGGTGGCTTCAATATTGAGAGGCTGGCAAAGACGAGGAGAGCAGCCCACCCCACAAAGAAATCCAAGCCCCGGTGATGCCCTTGCCAGTGTGTGACTTAAGCAGATCATTTGGCCTTTCTCAGCTTCAGATTCCACATCACTAAACCTTTCTGCTATTCTTTGTATTTCAAGGTTCAACAAAGACAATATGCTGGTGTAGGAACAGGGTTTGTCAACTACAAAGTGTAACACACCTATGTATCAACAATCTATTGGGTGTAAAAGCTCACCCAACAAAACACAGTAGATGTGTTCATCTGAGTCGCTGAGGCTAATGGAAATAATCATGCTTTCATGTTCCTTTATCCCCTGTTCCGACACTATCCCCTTCTGCTCACTCTCGGGATACTGTGCATATCAAGTCTCTTCAGTCTGACCCATAACAAGCCAGGAATAGGTTAGCATTTAAAAAAATATTCCTGGAGACTTCTAGTTCAAACCAAGACACTGGGAGGAGGGTCACTAGCAGACAGGAGAGAGTTCAACAAATTTCTGGAAGACATAAAGTAACTGGGGGAATGGTAACTGAGAAGAAACAGAGGAAGCTATATTCTAGAACACTTGTAGAGGAAACAGAAAGAAGTGGGGAGACACTCTTTCTTGGAGACCCTGGAGACTCTTGTTTCAGAAACATGAAAAACAGTGGAAAATAGAATTAAGACATTCCTTGAAATCAGAAGCAATAACTGAAAGGGGCCGGCCCAGTGGCTCACTGGATAAGTGCGCCGCTTGGGAAGTGCGGCGGCGCTCCCGTCTGAGGGTTCGGATCCCACATACAGACCGGTTCCCGCTCACTGGCTGAGTGAGGCGCGGGAGCAGCACCGAGGGTTGCAATCCCGTTGCCGGTCCCCGGTCCGGTACAGGGGCAACACGGAGGGTTGCGATCCGTTGGCGGACACGGAAAAAAAAAAAAAAAAAGAAGCAATAACTGAAAGGGGCCGGCCCAGTGGCTCACTGGATAAGTGCGCCGCTTGGGAAGTGCGGCGGCGCTCCCGTCTGAGGGTTCGGATCCCACATACAGACCGGTTCCCGCTCACTGGCTGAGTGAGGCGCGGGAGCAGCACCGAGGGTTGCAATCCCGTTGCCGGTCCCCGGTCCGGTACAGGGGCAACACGGAGGGTTGCGATCCGTTGGCGGACACGGAAAAAAAAAAAAAAAAAAAAAAAAAAAAAAAGAAGCAATAACTGAAAGAGATAACGTAGGAGATTTTTCCCAGCACCAAAGGGAGTGCACCTTTGGAGTTAAAGGGTCCAGGAAGGGCTCAGTACAATGAAATGGAAAAAAATCTACCACTAGACACCTCATTGTGAAATTTCAGAAACAAAAGCATAAAAAGAAAACCTAAAATCTTCCAAAAATCGACAACTCCCAAAGGAATGAGAATTCAATTGCTCTCTCATCATCCATACCAGATAATAGAAGAACATGGAGCAAGACCTTCAAAATTCTGAAGGAAATCTCTAGACCAGAGTGCACATGCAAGCATGGCTCACAAATACTAATAAGATGAACATCCATGAACCCACCACAATGCTAAAGATAATGGATATTACCAGTACCTGTGACACAACTGGGGGCCCAGCCCTTGTCTCGTTGCCTCTTCCCTGGCAGAGGCAATCTGAATTTTGCACTAGTAACTTCCTTGATTTTCTTTACAGTTTTACCATAAATGCATGTATTTCTCATCAATATAATTTCTATTTAAAATATATATCATAGGATATATTCATTTATGAAATTTCTATGAATGTCATACTAGATGTATCCCTCTGAGGTGCTATTTTCCACTCTGTTGTATTTTTGAGCCCACTCATGTTGATGCAGACAGGTGAGGCTCACTCACTTTTACTGCACTAGAATATTATTTGTCAAATATTAGTACAGCCAACCAAGTTCTTTTTGGCTAGTTGTCGTGTAGACCTTTATCTATCCTTTGACTTACATATTCTGTGTAATATGTTCCTGCAGGTTTGGGTAAGAACTTATACCTAGATTTGTTTATTTTTAAAATCTGATCTGAGAATTTTTGTATTTTAACTGATGTATATAATGTGATTGCTGATATGTTGGTGGGGGGATCTATCATCTTGTTTTCCGCTTTTTATTTCTATTTCTCTCTCTTTCCCCCTCTTCTTTCTTCCCTTCTTTAGGATTGGCTGTGTCCCCACTTCTATTACACCCCTCCCATCAGGAAATTTTTTAAACATAGAATTCTAAATATAATCAAACTATAAGAGTGATAGAAAAAATAAAAATATTTTCAGTCATGGAGGGACTCAAAAAATGCACTTCCCACCCTCCTGCTGCCCACCCCAGTCTTAGGAAGTCACATTAGAATGTGGTCTTGGGCCGGCCTGGTGGCGCACTCAGTAGAGTGCGGCGCTTGGGAGCGCAGCAGCCCTCCCACCGAGGGTTCGGATCCCATATATAGACCAGTCCGCTCACTGGTTGAGCGCAGTGCGGGCGTGACACCAAGGGTTGCGATTCCGTTACCGGTCACGAAAAAAGACCAAAAAAAGGAAAAAAAAAAAAAAAAGAATGTGGTCTAGACAAATGAGAGAATAAACCACAAAAGACAATGACCAGGTAGCTAGAAAACCCCAGGGAGAAATAAAGAAAAGCTTCAGCTGGATAGAAGCACAGCAGGTCTAAAGAACAACCCACCCAAACTAGTGGAAGAGGGAAGAGGTGTTATACTTCTCGCTGTGTAACAGAGACGTAAAAGAAATTACTCAAAGCAATATAGATGCAATGAGAAGCCCTAAGGGGCTGCACCTCAGCAACTTCTCCGTTAGGAGAAACTGGGTACAGCCCCAATTCAAAATTAGCTTCTGTTTTTATTGTAAAGACAAGGAAGTTTCACAAGAAAAATCAGTTGATTTAATTATTTCAAAAAAGAACATACAGGGCCGGCCCGGTGGCGCACTGCGCTAGTGCGCCGCTTGGGAAGCGCGGCAGCGCTCCCGCCCGAGGGTTCGGATCCCACGTACAGACCGGTTCCCGCTCACTGGCTGAGCGAGGCGCGGGAGCAACACCGAGGGTTGCAATCCCGTTGCCGGTCCCCGGTCCGGTACGGGGGCACCACTGAGGGTTGCGATCCGTTGCCGGACACGGAAAAAGACAAAAAAAAAAAAAAAAAAAAAAAAAAGGAACATACAGACACTGGCTGTGTGACAATTGTTATCCATGGCTAAGTATGTCTTAGACAATGGAACATAGCAACATCATTAAAACTAACAGCGTGACATACCAATTAGTGAAATGTTAAGCTAATTACACTTATTATTTATATATATGTACATATTATGTCCATATATTATATATATGATCATTATCTTTAAGATATAACTATTTTTATAGCAGCTAAAACAATCATTACATTCCTATGATTTTATATATCTGTGATTGTTTAAGTTTCCATTAAAAGAAAAATTTTCCCTTCAGCAAACATTTCTTACTTTTTTCCTGCAGCATTTCCTTCAAAATCTTTTAATGAGACCATTGTGTTAACAACCAGTTAACAATCAGCGCTTACAATCCCTTACCTAAACAGTGATTAGAGTTGATTTGATGGGCTCTTGCCTCCTAGCTGAGGATTTTTGTCCCATAAGTTTTTAGCTAAAAAACTCTGTCTAATAATCAAATGAGAAGCACAATTTCTAACCCTCTACAAAGAGGTTTCAGGAAGGAGCTATCCAGGGAAAACAGAATTCCAAAGATTTGAAACTAGCATTGAAGAGATGATTACAGTAAGTAAGGAAAGAAGAAAAAGAAAAATTATCAGAAACTTCAAAGGAAAAAAAAATTCCTGACCTCATCAATTAACTTCATTATTGTTTATTATTAACCTTATTTTAAGAGTAGTTCAGCAACTTTTTTTTTTTTTTCCTTTTTTTGTCTTTTTTCGTGACTGGTAACGGGATCGCAACCCTCGGTGTCACGCCCGTACCGCGACCGGCAATGGGATCGCAACCCTCAGTGTCGCGTCTGCACTGCGCTCAACCAGTGAGCAGACCGGTCTCTATATGGGATCCGAACCCTCAGCAGGAGCGCCACCGTGCTCCCAAGCACCACACTGTACCGAGTGCGCCACCGGGCTGGCCCAAGTTCAGCAACTTTTAACCAAGGTTGCTGAACTACTCATGAAATAAGATTCATAATAGTGCTTCCTCATACAGATGTTATGAGAATTAAGTTAGTTGATAACTGTGGACTGGGTAGAAAAGTGTCCAGCAATTAGTGAAGGCTACATTAGTGTTGATTAAATAGTGAAGGAAAACGACACTTGGCAGGCCCCTACACAATAATCACATAGTCACTATAATGTTAACATTGCTTTTTTAACTATTTATATTCAATCATTATGCAAAATACAAGTTACTTAATTATGGTTATAGAACAGGGTGAAAGTCTTATCAACTTTGAAATATTAAAACACAGATGACAGAAGCTGGGCAGTAGCAATGAGGAGAAGAGAAGGGAATCATAGGGACACTGTTTTGCTTGTCTTACAAAAGAGGAAGCCAAAGGATACTGTCTAAAGTAGAGAGAACCAAAAATAAAGGTCTCAGTATAGTATTTAAAGTTATAAAGGAATTAAAGTAGGAACTAAAAATAGTGCTGTAGCTATATTGGGGGGGGAGGGAGAACCTGCAAATGAACAAAATCCCCCTCTATCATGTAGAAAGTCGTAGATAACGTGTAAAATTATTAATTAAGAAATAACAGTATAATATACTATTCAGAGATATGAATATAAAACCCAGAAAAACTAAAAACAGAAACAATTAAAAGAGTTAAAATTAGTTCCCTCCATGGAGCAGGATTGAGACTGTAGAAACATGGAACAGCAGACTGCTGCTTCTCATTATAAAGCCTTCTGTGTTCCTGGAAAATTTTTAATCATTTTCATGCACTACTCTGAAGAAAAATAAAAACAATTTTTTTAAAAAACACAGCTTTTCTGGAGAAAATCTTGCAATTGTCAAGTTCTTAAGCATTTGCTATAATTTGCCATCACCAGCATCTTAAATTGTTTTCAACTTTGAGGTGATGGATACACTAACTACCTCACCCAATCATTATACAAAATACGCATGTATCAAAACATCAGCTTTTACTCCATAATTAGGTACAATTACAATGTGTAAACAAAATAAACCACTTTTTTAAAAGTTGATATTGTCTATTAGCTCAATTATACCAGATGCCTGAAATGGTAATGTTATATGTTTTCTGAGACCACTTTTGCTTTTGGAACCTGACAAGATGAAATGGAATCCTGCAAACCTGGGTGGTCTCACCCTGTGAGACATTTTCATGTGACATGATGATGGAGAGGACTAATTATTAATGATTGAATGAGATTCTAGCAATGAGCTGGTATCTCTCGAGTTGTATATGATTTGAGTGTAAGGGATCCATGTTTGAATACTGGGGGTGGACTGCGATATTCTGAAATATATATTTGTTTCTGGTTCCCTCACCCATAGTTTTCTGACATATACCTCATAAAATCCTTGCAATCTCAAAAAAAAAATTGTTTTCAACTTCTTAAAGATTAAATTTCTCCATGATGTGGGAAGGAGATTGGAACATTGAGCAAATATTTTTAAGTTTTAAGGTGTACCAAATTACAAGCTTTCCTAGGGAGTCCTCAAGACTTGTTCTCTCCCTGTTTTCATTAAATGTTCTTTTCTTTCCCTTGGTCAAGAATTGGCAGCTTTGCATAATCACTAAAGTTTCTAGAGCCTTCTGGAAGCTTCCGCCATAGCTACAGTTTCTCATGTACACCATGGTTTTCTTTCCTGGTTGGGATGGGGAGAAAGCTAAGATGAATCAGGATTCCTTGATACTGGAGAGGAAGTTCACGATCTCTGGAGCATCCACAGGCCCAGTAACAGCGTCGAGTCCAACACCAGCACTGGTGTGAGGCAGTCACTTCAGAACACACAGCTGAGATCCCGGGGTCCTCCTGGGCCCATGTACAAGGACCAAGGCGCACACTGGAGCACTGTGGCTTCTTCATCACATTTCTCCAAGTGCCATCAAACCTGTACCATCACAGGTTGAATCATTGCAGTTTCCACTCCAGACAACAGAGAGGACTCCTGTTATTTAATGTGATTTGTGTCTACACAGAGCCCTAGCCACTCCCTATTCCAGGAACAGCCAGTCTGCCATTCAAAAGAACAAAGATGGGAAACAGAAAGAGAGACCCAACCCTGTTCAAGTTCCCGGTTCTGGTCATTTCTGAGGGCTTTTTATATCCCTTTCTCTCAGGCTCTTGTTTCTTTTGTTTTGTTTTTGGTTGGAGGCGGGCAGAGAGTGGGTAAGTGGGTTTCTATTTCATGTTCTCTCCCTAAAGAGAGTGCCCAGATTTCATGAAGAAAGCTCAGCCTCCACACTGAGCATGGAGGCAGTGTTCCCCCAAGAAATGAGTCTTCCATCTAGCTGCATTTAGTAGCCCCCAGTAAAGACAGTTTTCCCCAGGAGGAACTGTCACAACCTCTTCCACAGAACGAACTTATAATCATAAACCCATATTCTCAGTTGTAACCTTCCAGGAATGTATTTCATCAGACATGAACTGACTTAAGGTACGGCCTGAGCTTGAAGTGGACAAGGATCTAACCACAGAAATAAATGTCCACAGATAGCACTCTCGTGATGTGCATCTTCTCCTTTACCAAGTGAGCTGTAAATCTTATGGTCTCTGTTTTATTTTCCTTCCCACTGTGAGAATGCTTGGTGAAGGAAATAACCGTGAGCTTGGACTATTTCTCTGCATTGCTCTTACTGTCAAAGCTGCCTCTTCAACGCTGTTGGATACAGACTCTTCAGTCTTCTCTTCTCATTAAGTTTAATGATTTGTATTTAGTTTGTAAGCTTTAACTACAAAACAAGAGATAATAAACCAAAATGATTTTTGACATCACAGTCCTTTTAGGACAGGCTATTACTTCATCTGGAAAAATGCCATGATTTCTGACAGTGTTTACAGCAGTGGGCCCAGAGTACAGGCAAAGAAAATTAAAAATCAATTTACACATGACCTGATAAAAGCCTGTCAAGGAATTTAAGTGTTTCGCCCTTACTCACATCTGGAAATGTTTAACTTTTTGATGAAAATATTTATAGAATGGCCAATTTTCTGGTTGCAAAAATATTAATTGATTATAATTTCAGAAGAAACTGGCCCTCTGTTCAACAAAATGATACTTTTAGTTATTCAAGATGCTGATTAGAAAAATGCATTGAATGGGCTGGCCTGGTGGCACACTGGAGAGTGCGCCACTTGGGAGCGCGGCGGCGCTCCCGCCGAGGGTTCAGATCCCATGTGGAGACCGGTTCCCGCTCACTGGCTGAGCACGGTGCGGGCGCAACACCGAGGGTTGCGATCCCGTTACCGGTCGGTAAAAAAGACAAAAAGGAAAAAAAAAAAAGAAAAATGCATTGAATATAGAGTTTAACTCCAGTAGCTAATTAATTAATTTGTTGTTTTTAAGGAGATCTGAACCCTTGACCTTGGTGTTATCAACAACATGCTCTAACCAAGTAAGCTAACCGCCAGCCTGAAATTCTATAATTTCATAACCTTATTTGGTAAACCATCCTACCCATTCTTATAAATATTTTATTTTATTTATTTATTTTTTCCTTTTTGTCTTTTTTACCGACCGGTAACGGGATCGCAACCCTCGGTGTTGCGCCCGCACCGTGCTCAGCCAGTGAGCGGGAACCGGTCTCCACATGGGATCTGAACCCTCGGCGGGAGCGCCGCCGCGCTCCCAAGTGGCGCACTCTCCCGTGGGCCACCCGGCCCGCCCCCTCCACGCCTTT
>NW_007733285.1:125946-135796 GCF_000696425.1 Galeopterus variegatus
GTCCGGTACGGGGGCAACACTGAGGGTTGCAATCCGTTGCCGGACACGGAAAAAGACAAAAGACAAAAAAAAAAAAAAATCTGTATTATATTGTTTACCCTTAGCTTCATCAGTTCTCTATTTCTGGAAGCAAACCTTTCCACAACTTAGTGGCTTAAACCTGCAATCATTTATTTTGCTCATGAATCTGTAATTTATGCAGAGCTCAGAGAAGACAGTACATCTATTACACAGTGGCCTCAGCGGGGGTGGCTGAGCGGAGGGATCTGTTTTCAGGATGGCTGACAACTTTGTGCTGACTGTTAGCTGGCAGTTCAGTGGGGGTTGTCATCTGGGTTTCAGTTTTTCTCCATATGGGCCTTGCAGTGGGCTGCTGGGTTCTAAATGGAAACATCCCAAGAGACAGGAAATAGAAGAGGCTATTTAGGCCTGGCCCAGAGAGTGGCACAGAGTCACTTCTGCCTGCCGTGTTCTATGACCAAGAAGTCACAGAATTTAGAATCATGGGAAGAGCACACAGTTCTCACCTTCAGATGTAAGAAATATCAAAGAATTTGGGGAACATGTTTTAACACTGAAACACTGGCTCTGCTTTTTTGCATAGTATAGTAAGTCTATGTGGCCTGTTCAGAAAGTCTAGTGCAAAGAGAAAAAATAAAACCATATATGCACATATGTCATATATCCAACTTCAGATCTTCAAAGTGGTTTTTTCAAGCCTTTTTAAATTTCCCTCTGGAACATGTTGCCGGTTCAGCATAGGAATCTTGCATATTTTGTTAGACTTATCCCTAGACATTTAGTGTTTTTTGATGTCCATATAAATTGTATTTAATTTTTTTTCTGATTGTTTGTTGCAAGTATATAGAAATACAATAAAGTTTTAACTATTTAAAAAAAATTGAGGGACGAAGGCCAAAAACCCAACTGAAAAATGGGACAAATATATGAACAGACAATTTGCACACAAAATGTGAGATTTTATAATAGCCCCTGCTGGTACAGGAGGGCACTCAGCTCCTAGCTTGGCTTGCCAAAATTTATTACTGGGCACACCCACCTCCTGGCAGAAGCTCCACAAATTTTGTTACTGGGCACAGGCCCGACTGCCTGCCTCCTTTCAAAAACAAACCACTCAAAAGTCAAATGTAGGTGAAAATGGAGTCACATTTTATTCAGAAATAATGATGACCTGAGGAGACAAGTTAGGCTCACCCATCTCTCCTGTAAACCTGAAGGAGAATGGACAGGGTGAAGCCATCTCACAGACTCAGATCTACTGAGGGGTTTTAAAGAGGAGCTGAGGGAATGTAATGTGGGAAATGAGAAGCAGGAGGGAGGGGAATGGACAAGGAGTCAGGTGCAAATTCTCTCCAGGGCTCCATCTGGTTTCTGCTCCCATCCTTGCTGTTATCTCACAGTCTGGGTAGTACATGTCTTGTGGCAAGTAGCAGCTTCAGGCTGACTGGAAAACAACTTTACATTTATGTAAATAATGTCATCTTACCCCATAACCATGGTTCAAAATATCAAATAACCATGGGAAAAGATGGAACTCAGAGAAATGCATGCCAAGAAAAAAAAAAACTGTATCCTTTTAAAATCTTTTAGGGCCCATGCAGTTTTAGGTCCCAACATGGCTCCAGTCCTGCTCACTCCAACACTGCTATGGTTTGCATGTTTGTTCTCCCCAAAGCTCATGTTGGAACTTAATCCATGTATTAGTCCTTTTCTTTGCCTATAACACAATACCTGAAAGTGGGTAATTGTACAGAAACAATATTTACTGCTTACAGTTTCAGAGGCTGAGAAGTCCAAAGTCCAAGGAACACATCTTGTTGTTATTGACACTATTCAGCGATGCAGGGTGTCAAATGGTGGGAATGGCAGAGCACAGAGAGAGAGCTTCTCACATGCTCTCTTTTTAAAGCCATCAAAACCATGCCCATGACCACCATTAAACCATCAATGGATTAATCCTTTCACTAGGGCATGGTCCTCACAATATAATCACCTCTTGAAGTCCCCATCTTTGAATTACCATAACAGGATTTCCCACCCTCTTAACACTGTCACAGTGGGGATTAACTCTCAATGATCTTTGGGGGGACATAAAATCCACAGCAATCCTCAATATGGTATTTGAAAGGTGGGGCCTTTAATGATCTTTGGGGGGACATAAAATCCACAGCAATCCTCAATATGGTATTTGAAAGGTGGGGTATTTGAAAGAGGTGATTGGATCATGAAGACTATGCCCTCATGAATGGATTAATCCATTCATGGATTAATGGGTTAATGGTTTAATGGGTTATTGAGGAGTAGACTGGGGGCTTTCTAAGGAGAGGAAGAATGCATGTGGAAACACTCTTGCTCAGCTCTCCCTATGTGATATTCTGTGTCAACACAGATGTTGGGAAAACAGAATAGTTTGGTCAGGGCCCTCGCCTCAGGTCCAGTCAGGTGTGGTTTTAGTACATCCTTTGTAAGCAAATTTTGTGTGTGTGTGTGTGTGCGCGCGCATGTGCACCAATGTATCTTTTTAGTTTTGTTGCTATTCTTGTGTTCTTCAGAGAGAGAGAGAGAGTAGTTTTAGCAAAGCAGGCAGGTGGACATCTGCCTTCAGCATCCACCCGACGCAGCCATGCTTTCCAACCTACAGCTCCAAGGACCTTTTGGCCAGTTACCTAGCTCATAGACCTGCATGAAGGGGTTGGGTGACCCAGCCTCGTGTATGAAGGGTCTGTGACCCAGTCTGTGAATGGGCTTGAGGAGTCTGGGAGCTCCAGACCCAGCCCTAGCTCAACAATCGGCCCAGTCGGTGCAGGATTACCAGCAGGTAAAAGAGCCCGACAATTAGCATGGTCACCTAGCTTTACAACTGGCGTCATGAACAAGATTAAGAGAGCTACAATTGGCGATGTTGACAGGATTCCAGACATTAGCCATAGCTGTGGCACCACAACAGAATTCTGTAGAAAGTCCCCACCAAGAAGAAGGCCCTCACCAGATGTGCCCCCTGGATCTTGGACTGACCAGCTGCCAAAATGGTAAGAAACAAATTCCATTTCTTGTACCAGTTTT
Source organism: Galeopterus variegatus (assembly GCF_000696425.1). Lineage (NCBI taxonomy): Eukaryota > Metazoa > Chordata > Mammalia > Dermoptera > Cynocephalidae > Galeopterus > Galeopterus variegatus. Next base: position 129,031 of record NW_007733285.1, read on the forward strand.
AGTTGCCCTTGTTTAATGAGAGGAATGAGCAGGAATATTGTCCTAGTGGAGAAAGACTGTCCATGAAGCTGTCCTGGGTGTTTTTCTGCTAAAGCTTTGGCTAACGTTCTCAAAACATTCTCAGAATAAGCAGATGGCCAAAGAAAGTCAAGAAGCAAAATGCCTTGAGCATTTCAAAAATTCTTGCCAGATCTTTGCTGTTGACTGGTATGTTTTCGCTTTGACTGGACCACTTCAACCTCTTGGAAGCCATGGCTTCGATTGTGCTGTGTCTTCAGGATCATACTGGTAAAACCATTTTCCATCTCCTGTTACAGTTCATCAAAGAACTGTTTCAGGATCTTGATCCCACTTGTTTAAAATTTCCCTTGAAAGTTCTGCTCTTGTCTGCAGCTGATCTGGGCAAAACAGTTTTGGTACTCACCAAGCGGAAAGTCTGCTCGACATTAATTTTTCAGTCAGAAGGTGCAGCTGTTGTTTCTGCTGTTAATCGTCAGTCCTCTTCAATTAGGGCACAAACAAAATTGATTTTTTCCTCACAGATTGATGTGGATGGTGCCACCGTGGGCTTCATGTTCCACATCTCCTTGTCCCTTCTTACAAGGAGTTGTCCATTTGTACACTGCTAATGGGGGGAGAGGGGTTGCCCTCAGAAACTGTCATAAAATGTCAATGATTTCACCATTCTTCCGCTAGAGATTTATCGTGAATTTGATGTTTGTTCATTGATCTCATAGAACTAGAGAGTAGAATAGTGGTTAGTGAAGGCTAGTAAGGGGAGGGAGGAAAGCGAATGAAGAGATGGTGGTCAACAGATACAAAACCGTAGAGAGAAAGAATAAGATCTAGTGTTCTACAGCAATGTACGGAGACTACAGCTAACAACAAATTACTGTATAACTTCTAGTAGTTAGTAGCTAGTGGTGTTCCCACCACAAACACGTGACAAACGTCTGAGGTGATGGATATGCTAATTACCCCAATATGATCATTGCACATTGTATAAATAAACCCAAATAACACATTTTACTTCATAAAAATATACAATTATGAAGGGCTAGTGAAGAAAATATAAATAAAAAGAAAAAATATTAGAGACAGAAGTAGATTAGAGGTTACCAGAAACTGGGGGGAAGGAATAATGGGAAGTTATTGCTTAATGGGCACAGAGTTCATGTTTAGGATGATGAAAAATTTTTGGAAATAGATAGAGGTGATGGTAACACAGCATTATGAAAGTAATTAATTCCACCGAATTATATGTATAAAAACGGTTAAAATGGCAAACTTACATATTTTACCATAATTAAAAAAAAGAAAGGAAAAATTGTAGAAAATGACTTTGATGAAAAACATTTTTGATGTTTGTTCTTGCTTCAATTTTAGCAGAATTCATGTTACCTAGACAGGTGCTCTTTTCAGGCTGATATCTTGTACTTCTTAGTGCCTCAAGCTAGATCCTGCTCAGACATGTTACAACAAGTCAGTGTGAGTACATTTTGGTGCAAAAAAATTTTGAATTCCACGCATAGTTTTTTCATAACATGCATTTTCCATGGACTTTTTGAAGACCCCTCGTACAGCAAATATTGCTTTCCTCAGACATAATTCCAGTTTATGATGGCATCAAAACTCAACTAGTCTATCAGTTTTGTAAAATCTTGTCAAGACTGGATGTCATCTTTGTAAAATTAAAAAAAAAAATCATTAGCGTTTCAGTTTATACTTGGAATCAAAAGCATCTTTAATTATATCAGCTTACATGTATTGAGCATTTAAATGGGCCAAGCATTATGAATGACTCCTTAAGAACTGTGGTAAGTAGAGGTAAGAAAACCAGTCCCAATTCTTGAGTTGAGTTCTGGAGGTCATATAGCTAAGAAGTCACTGAACTAGGATTTTATCTCACATCAGCTAAGTGCCAAACTAGGGCTGTTTTTACTATATCACATTCAATTTCTTTCTACTTTATTATTATTACTTGAATTTCTTCCTTTTGAAATACTTATTCATAGTCTGAATTTCTGATTTCATAATTTAAACTGTCAAAAGACAAAACTACAAGAAATTTAAAGATCTAATTGGCTTTATTGGTGATTGTAGAATCAGGCAACAAACACTTCATTCTGTAAAATAGAATTGAGTGTTTTGATGAGCTGAGCAGAGGAGATTGGCTTTATAGACAGAAAGGTGCTGAAGAAAGCAGAAACAGAAAACAAAAACTAGGTTGGTTGTTTCAAAGTTACTTTCCTCATGGGGTTAAAACACAGGGGACTTCCTTATGATACAGACTCAGATTGACTGGACTCTTCCGTTTTTTTGAAAACCGGCCCATTTCAAAGTTCAGTTTGATTATGTGGCACTTAGCACAAGTGACTCCATTTTGGTTTGGTTTGGTCTGTTCTGCTGGGGCCTAGTGCAGGAGGCTAGTCCAAAACAATGGCCTCCCAAAATTTTATTTAACAAAACCTTTCAGAAATGAGAGTGGCCAGCCTTCCTATCACTCACTCTCAGGTAGTCTGGGATGGGAAATCTTTCCCTCTAGACGAGGCTGTTGTGTTAGACTGTACAGTAAGAAGATGTGGCAGTGTGTGCATGGACTCTGGAGCACACAGATTAGAGTCCTGTTCCAGCCAGTTCCTAGCGGCCATCTACTAGCCACTTAACATTTCTATGCCTCAGTGTCCTTGTCAGCCAAATGGGGTAATAATTGTACCTATCTCACAGTATTGTCAGAGAATTAAAAACTTAATTAAATTCAAAGCATTTAGAAAAGTGCCTAATACATGGTAAGTGTTCAGTCGATATTAGGGAAAACAAACTGACAGAAAAAAACAATGGGTTCCAAAGAAGGAGGAAGAAAAAGAGAAATGCCTGATTAGGTATGAATTTCCAGATAGCCTGCTTTCTCCCAAATACCACTGTCCTCAAGCTCCACAATAAAAAAAAAATGGCAATAAAGATACACTAAATAGTAGTTATCTATTGCATTAAAGGGGGAAAGTAAATTTCTAAAATTTCTAAAATCGGTAAGCTCTGCCAGGTATGTAAAACCAACCAAACTGTATAAGGAATCAACTCTTTTCTCCCCTAAAAAGTAGGAGTGTGCCTAACACAATGTAGGAAAAGGAACACGTTTGGTAAGAGATATTTTCATTCTCAAGATAAGAGAAGCACACCTTGAAAGCCACTTCTGCCTGAATTACGTTGACCAATGAAAACCTCTGAATCTGTTCTTTGTACTGTATACTGCAATAGAAGCACAAGGTTACATCTCCCCTTTCACACTGCTTTCACATCTAGTGAAATTCTCTTCCAGGCCATAAGACATTTCCTGCTCGGATAGTATTTCTTAACTGTAAGTACTTTGAAATTGAGAACTACTTTAAAAAATGTTTTTTTTTTAGGAGTTATTTGATTTTCTTGGGCTTTTTCCTAGTGTGCCATATTTTGAGGATCAGCTGAAAGAACAATATTTTCTTATCTGTTTGCTTTAAATTTAGCAAGTTTAGTCAAATTCAACTATTATGTGCTAAGCATTTTGTTAGTTGCCATGCTTTTCAAAGTAGTTTAAGATCTCAGCCTTGAATATTCATCAAATACTGCTTTTGGCAGAAAGTACATATTATGCATTCTATGAGTATTTACTGATTTGATTATTGATTTTACTCTTTATTTCAATACATATGCATGTTTACTTGTGTAGGTCTAATTTCTTTGTGCTTTGAAAATATTTTATTTTATCCATTTAAAATATTTAGGTAAAAAAGAAAAGGAGAAAAATAGAAAAAAAAGAGGAAAAAATATTTAGAAACAGGAGATGGGATTTTGCTAGTGAATTATAAGAATCCTTGAATCTCATTATGAAAGAAAGAAAAACAGATTAGAAGGCTTCAAAATTAAATTCTAGTCCTTCGTTGACATGAGAGATGTCACCCGTCATATTTCACATTTCATAGTTAATGAGATGAGAGATTATGAAATGAAAAAGTTTTAATCAAAGCAGAAGAAACAAAACGTAACATCAATATACAATAGAAAGAAGAGAAAAATTTCAGTAATATATATAGTATCTGGATTCATCAATATTGACAATAGTTATTAATAATTAATATGAGGGTACTTCATAAAGTCCATGGAAAGATCCATATTATCTTTTAATTCTATTTTGCCATGAACTTTTTGAAGTATCCTCATATAATTAATGTAATACAATATACTAGTAATATTAATTAATTTTAAGAAGAGAGCGGTCTGTCCTTTCCAAGAGCGAGGCGTTCATAGATAGACAGGAGAGACAGGTACAAGGTTGGTTCTAAGAGTAAAGTATAAAATTAAGATGTTTAAAATGGGAGCCAAATACTGCAAGATGTTCAGGCATTGAGAAGATTCCATGAAAAGAATGTTCTAAAGAAAAGCATCTTAGTCTCATCTTCAAAGCTTGTCCACCAGGAACCCCATTTCAGTTATTCCTGTCTCCACTTTTCCTTTTTCTGAGATGCCCCTGCCCACTTTTTCATCATGCACTCTGCTCTTGTAGGATCAAAGATGGCATGAACCAAAACAGCTGGGTAGTCACACGGTGATGGGCAGAGTTGCTGGCCATGGATAGGGAGCTACAGACATCTCCTTAGCCCTCACCAAATCTAGCAAAAGAAATTACGCACATTGGAGACTCAATAAATATTTGCTAAATTGAATTGTCTCTGTAGTTAATAACAGAAGATAAATGAAAAAGCCAGGGGCCATGGGATGCTAAGTGCACTCTGCAAGGTATTGGCATTGGTGTCTCCTGGGATGCCAGATACTGCATGGGCGGGCAGATGAGGGGCGATGAGCTACCTGGGAGTGCAGTCCTCTGGCATGTGTGAGGCCTCAGATGGGCTGTCTCTGCCTGGAGAAATGGATGCTGTTTTTCTAATCTCTGCAAAGCCACCCACGAGCTCACCAAGCTGTGTCTACACAGAAGGGCCATCTTTTTCTGCTTTACATGACAGCACCCTGTGGCATAAAAGCAGCAGCCCTGCACGTGCTCATTACACATTCCTGGATCCTGTCCCATTCCACCTAAATCACAGTCTGTAAGAGGAGCATCCAGGGATCTAATTGTAAACAAGGTCTCCAAGAGGCTTTTATGCATAGTAAGTTCTCCACTGACCCAAGGAGACAGGCTTGTACATAAGGTCCTAGAAAATCTTAGAAACATCACCCATCACTAAGGAGAATTCAGGGAAGTACTATTCCCTCCACTTGCTGTTGACCTTTTACCTTGAATGGCTAAGGTTAAACACTATTGGACACTCAATGGTTGAAGCAAAGAGAATTGCAGTTACTCGGGACATTTTGCATTTGTTTCTGCTTTATATTTTGTTACAACTTAAAAGACACCTAAAATTTTGAAATGATCACAGAGCTGCTTATGAGTGTGTCTGCTTTCTCCTCTCAGTTTTATAATATCAAGGAGGTATGACCTCCAGTAAGAAATGCCATGGAAGAAGTTACGGGGCCAAAGGTGACAAATGGAAGTCCTGGATGCTAGTTCCCTCGAGGACTGCTTTTCTGGGCAATGAGTTTCCGCTATTCTGAAAGCAGTTCGTAGCATTTTATAGAGGAAAAAAGGGAAATCCTTTAGAATGCATGTGTGAGGTGGTAGGTCAGAGTCTGTTTCCGTGTTACAGATTAATAAATAGAAATTTAAATGACTAGTTCAATGATGAAGCCAAGATCACACCGTTTCAGAAACCAGGATTTGGGCAAAGATGTTCTCACCCAGGTCTCATTCACGTTCCATGAGCCCCTACTGCCTCCCATGATGGAGAGAGATTGAGAGTAACGTAACAAAATGTACTTTCTTATAAACTTTGCTGGGACACTCTGAGGGCTTGCCCCTACCACGTGGCGAGGGTCTGTCAAAACAGTACTGAGAGAGGATACAGGCTCTCAGTAAACTAGAACTGAAGGACAGCCTGGATTCAGGAAGACTGCAGAAGGCTGCTAATCAGAAACAAGTCCGAAATAAGAGGGAGCATAATAAAGGAACTAGAGGGGGGAGGGGGAAGGTACACGGAAACTTAGGATGGTGCAAACTTAGAGAAATCTGTTTTCCATAATTTGCTCCTTCCAACCACTATCGCGGATAGGTCATTTGTTTTCCTGTCTCGAGTGGATACCAGGTACCTGTCTAAAAACAGTACATGAACAAGGTACCTGTCTAAAAACAGTACATGAACAAGTCTCTTCCGCTCCCTTACCCATGACAAGCATGTGTTCATCTTACCAGTTAAATGAATTCCTTCCCCCTCAGGACCTCTGTCCTCTGAGGGATAGCGACAGGGACATTATGTTCTTCAAAGATCAACAAGCAACTTCATCTAAATTGCATCACTAGCCACTGAAGCATAGTGCCTCAACAGAGAGGCTTTCAAGAGCAACTTCAAGGTTACCAACACCAACTTTTTCCTTCTCAGACCACAGCTTTTAAGACCCTGCATTGAAAATGCAAGCTCAGGTACCAGTGGTCGTTGTGACTCAACCTGGATATGGTTCTGGTCCTGCACCCCAAAACTCCAACTGGCAGACGGGAGTATGTGATTGCTTCAGCGACTGTGGAGTCTGTAAGTACATGGGGAAAGTGCCCCTGTAATTGAGGTTAACTGCCAATGACTAAATCCTTCCCCCATTCCTCCTTTATAGTGTAGTAAAATTTCTAACTTATTACAGGCACCCTGAATGTCAGGCAATGTGTTATAACAAAAAAGGCTCTGTT
>NW_007733285.1:140023-140860 GCF_000696425.1 Galeopterus variegatus
AATTTATCTAAGCTCTAAAGCAAGTCATTTTTTTAATTATCTAATTTTACAAGTTTATAAGAAAACAGTAGTCCCCAAGCTTCTCTTTCCTACTCCTCCTTTCCCAGAGTCAATTCTTTGGTTGTTTTCCTCCATATCTGCAACTCACAGACTTCACTTTTCAGTTTGGGGACTTATCTAATGGCCTTGCCCTATAGAAAGAAAATTTAGTTCTGTTTTCTCCCCGTTTGCCACCACATTCACACATCCTCCCCCTACCCCACTCCTTCCAATATAGTTACATGTAATTTTTCAGTTAATTCCACATGCAGTGTTTACATTATGATATCTATATTTGCTTTATTCAGCTTCAGAGTTGAGTCATTTAGTGAATGTGATTGCTTTTCCTTCTAAATTTTGTTTTTCCTGGTATTACTAACACTGTTTATTTTCATTAGTAGTTTTCCTAAATTTACTTATGAGTACTTCACCCTAAATTCTTCTCAAGTTTTCTAAATCTCTTCCCCACACATTGAGCACATCAGATGTTCTCTTATTTTCATCTTCCTGATGGAANGGGCGGGCAGGTGGCTCCTGCCTGCTGGGCTCTCCTCCTGGGAGGGCCCCGGAGCCCGAGCGCCGCCGACGCACGTTCACGTCGTTCCCTTGGACGTGGATCCTCCTCCGCACGTCCACGCCCACAACGCACGCAGCCCCGCAGTGACCGGCTCAGGCCACCCGCTGTGACCCTGTTCACGTCCCAGAACCTTGTTAAATGCAAAACCTTGTTCTCTGGGGAACCCACGGAAGGATCCGCCCCCCATTTTATTGTAAAAGGCCACATGGCACATTTTTAAA
>NW_007733286.1:0-1697 GCF_000696425.1 Galeopterus variegatus
TCTTTCTTTCATGCAATGTTTATTGAGAGCCTACTATGTGCCAGGAACCAAAAGTAAAACTGCTACCACAAAATGATTTTTTTTTTTTAAAAGGGACACATTTTGAAAGTATATGAATTAAAACACAGGAAACACATGGGCATCTGCTACTTTTTACTGTTCATAAAAATTCCATATGGAAAGTCATCAATCAAGGGTTGTGTGAAAGACAGGAGAAATCTTGTTACTTTTGAGCAAACTGCCATCTAAGAAAGTGCAGCTTTGTTAACTTTCTTGCTGAAACAAATGCTATTTACCTAAGTTTGTTGTGCTAATTGTTAGGATTATCCTCCGGCTATGTTCTTCCAGGCTCTTTGATTTTGTCTATATTGCTATGTTCTTTATGCCACTGAGAATTCCTCCTTGCTCTACCCTCCACCCTCTTCAACACCCCACTCAAGAAGTACTGGCCTACCCGGCCCACCACTCACCTCCGTTCTGCACATGACAGCCTGTGTAAGGCCTACATGACTTGGCAGCAGGTCCAAACTGTACAAGTTTAAACTAATAACAGTGAGTGTGGTTTTGAGAGAGCTGTTTATTTCCAGCCTGGCAGCAGTTAACTGATGAGAATATCANTGGGCCAAATTCCACCTGCTGCCTGTTTTTGCATAGGCTACAAGCTAAGGATGATTTTAATTTTTTCAAGAGGTGAAAAAATCATAGGCCTACTAATATGTTACCTTTCTGTCTAGAATCCTCTCCCTCATTAAATCCATAAATAGGAGTTAAGCATCCAAGGGAGAAAAAAAGGTCGCAAACCAAATAATTCCCCAATTAAATAATTAGTTACTGGATTATCAGTGGTTGAAAAAAATTTAACTTTAATACTAGGAGAAACAAACTTCTTATCCCAGAAATTAGTTATACTCTGTTTGTGGTTTAGAATGTTAAATTATCCAGTTAAAATGGAAAGTCAATTTATATTTCTCAGAAGCAATTGTGACTTAATTGCTATTATCAACCTAATAAATTACAAGAAGATTTGCACAAACTGGTTATACACTCAAATTTCATGTCTGATGAAAGAATAATTATATCAATATTCTGAAAATATGAAAAGGAAATTAGTTCATTGGCCACCAGGGAAATGAATACACCTTGAGTATAAACTCATCTATCTTTTCCTGTCTATTTTTAAGCAGGCAAATTAAGATGGGAAAAAAACAGTTTGTGTCTCACAGGAATAATGTGCAATATGTTAATTGCTTTTCAAGAAACATAGCATGGCTCGAAAAACATTCTTTTAGCTTAATGAGGATGTCATGTTCTCTTTTGAACTCTGAATGTAGATTCATATCTGTTAATGATAATTTAAATCATATAGATTCTTTGTGTAACACTGGAAAACAGAAGCCCCAAAAAGGTTAACCCAATCAAGAAGATATGGATGCCCATTGGGACATAAAACAATGTTCATGAAGACATGGAATGTCTATTGTGGAGGAGTTTATTTGGCATATGGCAACAGTCCAGAAGGCTGAAAAGAAATCAGGATGGATAAACTAGAGAGCTACTAAGATCAAACAGTTAAAATATTCAGTTAAGTATCCATTCAACATACATTTATGTCTATATGCTAGCAGTGCAGATAAAAGCATGAATTAGGCCTGATCTCTGTCTTCTTGATACTCACATTTGGAGACACAAACTTGAAA
>NW_007733286.1:3467-4657 GCF_000696425.1 Galeopterus variegatus
TCTCTGGAGCTCAGGAGAAAGGCTGGAAATAGAGAAACACATGTGGGGTACACACAATCCTGATAAATGAGGCCCTTTAGTGAGAGTTAAATGGGGTAAAGGACAGAATTCTAAGAAAAATCCATATTTAGGTGGCAGGAAAGAGTGGTGAGTAAAAGAGATGGAAATGTAATGGTCATAGAGGCAGGAGGAAAATAAAGCAAGAGAGTTGTTTATGAAAGTCCAGGGAAATGGGTCCTTGAAGGAAGAAGTGGCGTAAGAAAAGAGATGACTTAGCATGACTAATTACCTGGGAAATCACATAAGAGACAGCTTTCTAAGGCAGATAGCTTCATGATTTTTATTTTTCTTCAAAATCCAAATGAAAGGGTATATTGATTTAAAACTAAGGGCTGAAGTACATGGTAAGGGCAAATATACATTATTTTATTATAACACTATTATTATTACCAACAATTTACACTATCAATCCCTTTTCTTGCTCCCTAAATGTAAATGTTTTGACAGTAAATCCACTGATTTAACTAACTCATTTCACCTCATCTGTTGTCCAAGAGACAATGTTACTCATTCTTTCTTTCATGCAATGTTTATTGAGAGCCTACTATGTGCCAGGAACCAAAAGTAAAACTACTACCACAAAATGATTTTTTTTTTTTTTTAAAGGGACACATTTTGAAAGTATATGAATTAAAACACAGGAAACACATGGGCATCTGCTACTTCTTACTGTTCATAAAAATTCCATATGGAAAGTCATCAATCAAGGGTTGTGTGAAAGACAGGAGAAATCTTGTTACTTTTGAGCAAACTGCCATCTAAGAAAGTGCAGCTTTGTTAGCTTTCTTGCTGAAACAAATGCTATTTACCTAAGTTTGTTGTGCTAATTGTTAGGATTATCCTCCGGCTATGTTCTTCCAGGCTCTTTGATTTTGTCTATATTGCTATGTTCTTTATGCCACTGAGAATTCCTCCTTGCTCTACCCTCCACCCTCTTCAACACCCCACTCAAGAAGTACTGGCCTACCCGGCCCACCACTCACCTCCGTTCTGCACATGACAGCCTGCGTAAGGCCTACATGACTTGGCAGCAGGTCCAAACTGTACAAGTTTAAACTAATAACAGTGCGTGTGGTTTTGAGAGAGCTGTTTATTTCCAGCCTGGCAGCAGTTAACTGATGAGAATATCA
>NW_007733286.1:4890-9540 GCF_000696425.1 Galeopterus variegatus
ACTCAAGAAGTACTGGCCTACCCGGCCCACCACTCACCTCCGTTCTGCACATGACAGCCTGCGTAAGGCCTACATGACTTGGCAGCAGGTCCAAACTGTACAAGTTTAAACTAATAACAGTGCGTGTGGTTTTGAGAGAGCTGTTTATTTCCAGCCTGGCAGCAGTTAACTGATGAGAATATCAGCCTTTCCTTACTATAATGTACAAGGATGTGCAAGACTTAATTAAGTCAGACATAGAGATGGGAAGTGGCTAAGCAATTACAAAGGATCCCTCTACTTTTCCTCCAGCCCATTCCTGCACACAGACACCCCCTCTGAGTTCTGATTTTAAATTAATCATTCCTTACATGGGAATGTAAATATTGGTCACTAAGGGATGACAATTTCATAATACATAGTAATTACTCTCAGATAAAATTAATCTACATACAACTGGTATTTGTGCAATTTGAAATGTATAATGATAAACAAAAAGCATAATGGACTTGAGAGGACAAAAGACAAACTGCAGAATTAGGATGTTGACAGTAGCAAAAGAAATAGATGCAATATCAAAATTACTTGCCATGGTTTAGAAAACAATTTGTTTGAAGGTTTTGAACCAAAGACTGATTCACATGGTTTATAATTTACTTCCTAGTATATAGTGTGCACCAATAATGAGTCTGTTATTTTCTTTTGCAAGTGTCTGCCAGTCTGTCCACAATGCATTACTTATGTTTGATTGTAAAAATCTAAAATTGGAGAGTCGCTTTTGAGGGACTGGTCAATATTAACTAAATTTATACTATAAACTGTAAAAAGTTTTGAAACTTAATATCTTTAACTTTTAACTGAGGAGGAAACAAAGGCAGTCCTTCTTGAAAATCCTCACAAAAACCAATGGTCTCTGTTCCCAGGCCTGTAAAAACAAGTTGACCTAGTCGTGGTGAGTGGGGACTCTGGGAACGAGTTTAAACTCTACTGTCTAAGCACAGCAGAAGAGAGGCATGGATGCCTCTGATTTTTGGAAAGATAACTTTAGTGGCAATGTAAGAAAATGGGCCAAAGGAGGATGGAAGGGTGGAAAAGAAACCACTTAACAGGCTTTTGTCATGATGAGACATGGCAATCTGGCAGTATCAACTATTCTCCAATATTTATTAACTACCTATCATATGTGAACACTGACCAAAGGAGGAGACTGTGATGGAATTTTCTATTTGAGGATTTGCTAGCATATCACTGAATTAGACAAATCTACGGCCATAATAAAACACGGTAAAGACTAATCCAGGACAGGTAATGTGCTTTGGTAAATTACTTTGGAAATTTCAGTGTGAGAAGAAAATTAGAGCTCTTAACAATTAGAAGAAGAAAATTTCCCCCAATGATTTCTTCTCAATAATGTCCTGCAAAGGCAAGAGGTCCACCTGCTGGGGATGATGGAGTGGGAACTTCAGATTTAAGGAAGTGAAGGTGACACCAGATGGCCTCAAACCTCTTTCTCAAATTGGAAGTTTTATGGGCCTATGAGGGGGGGAAAAAAGAAAAAAAAAAGCAGTGTCTTACTATTAAATTGGCTTCAGAAATGAATGGATTATGCAGATCTCTGTGTCTCTCTTTGTCTATGTTAATGTGTACCTGTTCTCTCTCTCTCTTTCTGAAAAAAAAAAAAAAAGAAAAAAGATAGTGCCTGTCTTTAAAGTGTTATGTTTACACTGATTTAATTGGAAATTAGATTACATTTTAAATAATGTTTATAAAATACTTAAAGGTCTTACTTAGAGGTTTATAAAATACTTAAAGGAAAACCTTCAATATTATATCATGATCCAACAGGAACAAACTTAACTCTATTTTGTGTTTTTTAATACCAAAGTTGAGATAGGTGTCCATGGATTAGTGAAACTTAAGTTAGTGCTTGCTTTTTTTAACTACCTAGTTGAAAGGATACAATTTTTCATGGTCATTATTGTTTAAAGTCAGTATTTGAGAGATTTAGTTGTACACAGAGCCTTCCATTAAAGTAATTGTTTAGGTAAAAGTTTACAGGAGCTCTGGTGTCAAACCTTTTATAAATCTGTAATTTTTAACGGAAAAAATCAAGGAAAGATTCTCTTCTGCTTGTGTATACATGCGTGCCTATGTAAAATAAAGTTGATTTTGCCCATGGAAAAATACTTAAGTGTGCGTGTGTATGAGAGAGTGCGCAATAACAGAAATGAATAAATGACAGAGCAAATGGGGTAAAATACTAGTTATAGGTGAATCTGCATAAAGAACATATGGATGTTCTTTATACTATTTGTGTATTTGCAACATATCTGTAAACAGTTTTATTTTTTCCAAATAATATATTTGTTTTTAATTAAGAAATATTACTGAAAGTTTGGAAAATAATAACACTAAAAAAAAGCAAAGACTTAGTCACCACCAACACCCCCCCCAAAAAAAAAACTATTTTAAGATATGTATATATATTTCAGGTTGTTTGCTATCTTCACTACAAATTTGTTTCTTCATATCTACTTACTGAAGGATGAGTAATGTCTTAGGTGCTAGAATGTTTATTAAGTCTGCCTTTCCCTACTGTCACTTTAGGTTTATTTTCCTGCTCCAGATATTGAAAGCGATTCTGGTGTGCAAACTTGAGAGAATGTGGAAATATAAACAGCATGTTCCACTGGTCAGAGGGCTGCCACACTCCGGGGGTTGGTGGCAGATCAAGTATGTTATTTTTCCTTCTCTAGGATATCTTTTTCTCCTTCAGATCTCTACAAATGTCATCTTTCTGCAAGTCTGTGACAGGCCTGTGTAAAAAAAAAAAAAATGTCTTGTGGAAAACTTATACCGGGTTGGTGATGTTTCTCAGCTTAAGTTCTGTGCCACACACAACTGTATTGGGAAAACGTAGGATTTGAAAATCTTTGTATCATTCATTCTGATTAATTAGTGCAAACATTTTCCATAGTGATATAGTTTTTTAGTACATCACCTGAGAAGACTGAACCATGTATTTGTTTTTAGGTAAAGAAGATTCCAAACTTCTGTGCAAATCTGGTCAGTTTTGCTAGGCACCAGAAGTATCTTAGGGATACCTGTGGTTCAAACTTCCTAACTATGAATTTATCTGGACCTCAGATAATATGCGTGGACATCTCCTGGAAGAAATGAAACTGTAAAATATAAAGATCTGAGCTATTTATTTTGATACAGAAAAACTTCCATTTATGTTGTGGTCTGAATGTGCCCTTCCCCCTCACCAAAATTCATATGTCAGAATCTAATACCTATGTGATTATATTAAGAGGTGAGGCCTTTGGGAAATGATTGCTTAGGTCATGAGGGCTCCACCCTCATGAATGGGATTAGTGCCCTTATAAAAGAGGCTTCAGTGATCTGCCTTGCCACTTCCACCATGTGAGATCACAGCAAGAAGGCTCTGTGAATAGAGAGCAAGCCCTCAACAGACACCAGATTTGCTGGTGCCTTGATCTTGTATTCCCCAGCCTCTAGATCTGTGAGCAATAAATTTCTGTTGTTTATACACTACCCAATCTCAGGTATTTTGTTATAACATCTCAAATTAACTAAGACAACATATTATATGTAATATGTAACTGCGAAAGCTTATCTTAACCTTTTAAACAGATGCCAAAACTGAGAGAAGAGAAAATAATACCAAGATGATAACTAGTGTACCCTTCAGTGTTCAGAATATGCTTAAGAAGTGTGCTTAAGGTTACATACAATAACAGCAATACGTTTTCAAACATACTGAAGCACAAAAAATTTTTCTGGTCCTTTCAGATAATCTACTAAAGTTGACACCTGGAAGACAAGCAGTGTCAGCTCTGGAGTTCCTTCACAGGGCAGCTTTGGGAGAGAGAATCTGGATGGAAGTGAGACAGGACCTGTTTTGAAACTGTGCTCGCATAGCAAGCCCATTTTCTTACTTAGATTTCATGATTGTTGGGGGCATCTTTAGGGAGTTGATAGAGATTATGCTGGGATAACACCATTCTTTGGTGATGCCACTGAAACTGAAAGACTTGTATTGTTATCTTGTCTCTGAGAATAATTATTTGTGTGACCTTGAACAGTGTTCACTGTCTCTGGAAACTGCTTTCTACATTTACAAATCAGGTTATGTGGACTAGATAGTAGCATATTAGTGCTAGTGATCTGTTTCTCTGAATCATCCAGATATTAGAAATTCCATCTGACTTACATGTGTATGTTCTAGTCTAGTGAATATAGATCCATTCTCAATCAAGAACACAAGGAAGGCCAGCTCCACTTCACAACCAAGCGGGTTTAATCCTGGAAGTTTTCCAGAGGATACTAGTGAGCATCAATCACATGTAGGATTTAACACTTTTCCACACTGTTTCCTTTTTCCTTATCATTTGCGTTAGACTCTTAAAACAAGTGTCACGTCTTGCTAATTAACTGTGGTAGAAAGGTATCAATTAGGTAGAACATGTCAAAATAAAAGATGAATTCCCTTACACTGTGGTTCCTGGACCAGCAGCAATGTTGACCTACATCATCATTTCCTCCTTTGTCCCTATTCCTTTCTGCCAGTCACTCCTCTTCCTTCCAGGTATACTCTAAGCAATTTCCAGAGACCACCAAACCAGAAGAAATCTGATATGTAATGTG
>NW_007733286.1:10522-19691 GCF_000696425.1 Galeopterus variegatus
AGGTATACTCTAAGCAATTTCCAGAGACCACCAAACCAGAAGAAATCTGATATGTAATGTGAAGCCAAAGGTGGCTTTTACTGCATCAGAAGCTGGTGATAAAATGAGAATTCCTAAAGAGGCACAATGGAGAAACGTACATTCATGGTGTTCGTGCTGGACTTGTGAGTCCTTACATTAAGAATCATCCTTGCACCAAGTGGTAATTTAATCCCTGCCTGGAATTTTCACTTGTGACATATAACTGCTTACCTTTCCAGATTGCTTTATGCTTTGACCAGACCTTGGATGCTGTTGGAATTAGGATACGAACATGGTCAAGGGAAGAAAATGGCATTATTTTATCAAAGCCACTATCAGGTAACATTAGTAACTTTTCAGTCAGGAAGTGTTTCTTATGGCTTTTCTAGGGAATAGCTTCAACACTGAATTTGTATAGAAGATGTCTGGCTGAAATTTCTATTGAGAGGGGTGGGAAAAAAAACTAGCTTTTATGAGTGCCTACCATGATCAGGCACCTATGAATGTTCATTCCATACAATTATTGTGATCTTGATGAGTCAACATGATTACCCCATTTTATAGATAAAGAAACAGAGGCGTAAAGGGAAGAGTTATATGGTAAGATTCAAACATGAGCTTGTTTTGTTTGCCCTGCACTATGCTGTCTCATTGCCCACTAGTATGAGCGGTGTAACGAGGATAACCAGTGCTAGACTCAGGTTCTCAGTTATTCTGGGTGCCTGCCAATCATACATGCATCTGTGGGTAACCATTTCTCTACAGCCTTAGCTCAAAAAATTTATGCAATCAGAAAAAAAACAGGATATCAGAGAGCATTCCAGAAAATGAAGAATGGGACTCAATAGGTTGTAGTTAAGTTTCCATAATGTGTTGCTGCCAAAGAAGTTCAGGAAGTATGTTAAGGAGTTTGAAAAAAAATCCAAATGAGGTTTTTTTAGGGAAAGGAGCAAGAAGTGTGTGTGTGTGTTTGTCTGTTTCACCAATGAATCAAACTAGATCTTAGAGCATTAAGTATGTATGTAGCACATACTCAGTACCATACCACAAGAAACACAAGCAAAAGAGAAGGTATAGTCCTGGAGGGCTAAGTAAAGATCACCGCTACTAACACAAGGAAACTACAAAAAAAGAGAGATAAAACATATTTAAAATAAGAATGAGGAATTAAACATTTTAAATAAAACACATTTCCCCAGAAAACAGTTCATTTAATAAAAGAACTCATTTGGTAACCAAATTTTAAAGTATAACTAATAGGACACCATCAAAATTATACTTGCTATCTCATGTTTAGGCAATTTTGAATATAATAATCAATTACATCAGTATTCATTGTTACATCTAGTACTAATTATTTGAAATAAAGGTGAACTCAGACCTAAAGAATCTGTCAATATTCTCAAAAGAAAATCACACTGGGAAAAATATAGATTCTTACATTTTCCTGTGTTAGAAATAAAACAAGATTCAAAACATAATTTTGATTGAACATTGATATGGAGGCAAACAAGGATTTAAACTGCAACTATAAAAGATAACATTTCAAATTTCATATTTGCTCAGTGAATTTTGTAGCTCCTTATTTACTGATTGAAATGTAGAAGAGAAAATTAAATTGTCTTGGGATATTTCGTTGTAGTAATTATATAAATAATGATAGAAAGGTAAATAATTTTATCAGAAAACACTCCCAGGTTTGTAAAACCTTAGAAAGCTAAAGCTGTTTATATGCAAGATGGGAGGTGTCAATAGTCCAGAATATTTCTGGACAATAAATGATACTGGATAAATGGATCCAGGAAAGGGAAGTGGTGTGGCTGAGGAATCAGGGGAGACTGTGTTGTTCCAGATGCTGCCTGACCTGGCCCCATAGCCACCCAGTAGAAACACCCTCAGGCCCCACCCTCCCACCTTGTGCTTTTCCTATAAACTCATCTGCATATGCATCCACCTTTACCACCATCCTGGGGCTAGAAACGCTTCCAGAAAGGATTAACAGGACTTGCACTCCTTAACACGAGTATGCAAAAGGTTGCCATAAGCAGACTAAACATTTTCTGAAGGCCAACTGCACATTGTCCGTATTTGTGTCCCTTGGGTTTGGGCCCATAGTACACACTTGAATAGTGCTGTATGTTTACAGGTATTCAGGACCCCACTGTAGTGTTTCTTCATGTTCTGTTTGGCCACCAGATGTCAGTGTATGATAAAGAATGCTATAATGCCACAGCTTGTTTCTAGCCAGAAAAGATTAACCTTGGGTTTGGGCCCATAGTACACACTTGAATAGTGCTGTATGTTTACAGGTATTCAGGACTCCACTGTAGTGTTTCTTCATGTTCTGTTTGGCCACCAGATGTCAGTGTATGATAAAGAATGCTATAACGCCACAGCTTGTTTCTAGCCAGAAAAGATTAAAAGGTAATTTTGATGTGTTTAATTTGCAGAGTAAAAAAGAACAGATTTAGAAGGCACTCCACTGGAAGAAGGCATGATCAACAGCGGAGAATTGCTGGGCCCTGTTAACCGCCAGTTATTGATACAAAGCTCTACCAGATAGGAAAGTGTGTCTCTACTTTTTAAAAAATTGTGTCTAAAAGTTTGTTTTTTAAAAGAAGCTAAGTAAAATGATCTCTAAGCACATAGTAGGAGCTCAATTAAACATTAATAGCTTTACCTAATAAGAAAAAGCCTAGATGTAGAATTTGGTTTAAGAATATTCAAAATATATAATATTTGCATAAATGCTTAGGCATTTAATAATCACACTGGTGGGTATGTAAGTGAATTAAGAGCCACTAAAAACATCAATGCAAGAAAGTTATATCAGGCAAAAAATAAAATTTCCCATAAAAAACCTCAAAATTCTCAAGATTTCCTGATGAGAATTATAAAAATGTTTGGTCTTATCAATTAACTAAAGCTTACTCTGTAATACACTATTTTAGTATATCGAAATAGAAAGTACAATCATCAAAGCCTGTTGATTCTCCCTTCTCAATATGTTTTGAATCCATCCACTTCTTCCCATTCCTATTCCAACAATGTACTTCAGGCAAGCATAATTTCTCACCCTACTCAGTCTCCCTACCCTGCAGCTTTGCTTCTTTCAAGTCCATTCTCCACCCTGAAGCCACAGGGGTCTTTACAGACTCAAATCTGACCAGGTCATTCCCCTGCTTAGATCAGCAGCAACTTTCCAGTGCCTCCAGGATGAAGCCCAGCCCCTTGCAAGGCCTACAGAGCTTTTCAGGGTCCTTCTCTTGTTCACAGACTTAGCCTGCTTTCTTCCCCATCCCTGTGCTCCAGAAACTGAATACTTTATGTACTTTCTACTCACCAGGCCCCTGCATGCTGTGATGTTCTTTCTGCTTGCCAAACACCCATTCATACTTCATGTTAATTCCTACTTATCCTTTAGAGGCGGCTCATGCACCACCTCCTGCAGGAATTCTTCCTTGATTTCACCCTGCCCAGTCCAACTTTTCCACTCCCCCCATACACAACAGTTATATACATGTAAAGTGCATACCAGAGCATGTATGCATTGCAGTAACTACAGCTCTTTTCTAAGCATTTTCTTCTGTGCTCCAGCACTCCTGTGTTCTTATATCTCATTTGGCATTTTGTATACTTGCAATGAATGATCTTAGTGATCCTGTGGCTGAACCTTTTTCTAAGAGATACAAAATCCAAGGTCTAGAGATGTTTTCTCAGTAGTCTATGGTCAAACGTACTTAATTACTTGCAGAGCTTGGAGTAGTAGCTGGACTCCTGAATCCAAGTCCTGTACTCTACCCAGTGTCTTGGGCTACTCCTAATGGCCATTCAGTAGGAACCACTTCATAGATTCATAGCAGAGGCAATTATTAAGGAGCATTAATAGAGTGTTAAAGAAAAATAAACATAAAAGTAACATTACATATGTTAGGCATTCAAAAAGAATTGGCATGAACTCAGGTAGACAGAAAATTCCTGATTTTGCTCAATCATATTAGTGCCTAAACTAGGAATCTAAGACGACTTTCCTGTAGTTAATGGTTCTGGATTTGCTTACTGGCTTTCATTCTTATGTGTCAGTCCTCCATTTTGCTAATTGCTTTAAAACACTTCAGCTACATCTTGCATTTCCTTCATCAGTGTGTTTGTAGTATTTTAACAGGTCTCTTTCCTCTCTCTACGCTCATTCTGATGTAAGATATAAGAAATTTATAATCTTCACAACCTAATATGGGGATTCCCAGATGTCTGTAGTCATAATGACTTTATAAAATGTCAAAAGAGATGAGGCCTGGGGTAAGCATCCTTAGTAAACAAGGAGGTTGGTTACCACCACAAAAGAAAGGGTTGGAACTGAGAAGGGACTGAACGAGATGACTAGTGAAAATTTGCTTTTCCAAGGAGACATTCATCCTTCCCTGATGTTGCAGAGACCGTGAGTCAATAATGCCTCTTAAGGGGCCGGCCCGGTAGCGCACTGCTATAGTGCGCCAATTGGGAAGCGCGGTGGCGCTCCTGCCGAGGGTTCGGATCCCACATACAGACCGGCCGCTCACTGGCTGAGCGAGGGGCGGGAGCAACACCGAGGGTTGCGATCCCGTGGCCGGTCCCAGTCCGGTACGGGCGCGACACTGAGGGTTGCGATCCGTTGCCGGTCATGAAAAAAGACAAAAAAAAAGGAAAAAAAAAATAATAATAATGCCTCTTAAGAATACCTGAGCCAGCAAGAACTCTGGTTCATAGCTCCTTCAGGGACCAGAACTTCCACAGGAGCATCTATGTGGTCCTAGTAACAGTAAGAAGAATCAATCATCTCACTACTCAAAAAACGTTAAGAGTAATATTTGCAATAGGGAGACAACAGAAAAACCCTAACTTCTTCAGACTCCTTCATTGTAGATCTCTGAGGTCATATATTTGGGCCTCTTACCTAACATAAATATGTAGCATTCTATTTTTCTACTGAAACTGTATTCCAACCCTAGATCTCCACACCCTAGTCTGGGATTGTGAATAATCTCAGGGGTCCAGAAATCTCTTCTCCGTGTCATTGAAATGGGCTAGGGCCCTGCTGTGAAAGGTCTGCTGCCACCTGAACTCCTGCTACTAAACCACGTTCTTTGGATTGGCTCTCCATGAAAACCTCGTTCTTTGAAATAGAGCTGCACTGAGAGAGGCCCACAGTGGGGATAACCTTTGGGCAGTGGCCACTGGAGCAAGGCACTGCTCCCCAGGGGACAGTTTTCTCATTCTCACAGCTAGTTTCTGTTCCCAATAGATTTCAGCCATAGATTCTTTTTTGTCCCCACTGGTTTGCTATGCAGATGTCCCATCATTGCTTATGCTCACATTTCAACATTTCCATCCACTGAATACCAGCTCAGTAAGAGAATTACAATTCAATGAAGAACAGGAAAATAAAACTCATGTTTAAAGAGGAGAAGGAAAAAAAAAAAAAAGAAAATCTAAGAAGGGTATGAAAAATTAGGTGGAAATAGTAAGGGTGGCTTATGTAGAGTTGGTATGTCAGGGTGACATTTCAGCTCAATGTGGTTGAAAACAGATTATCTTATTTCTCAAGTTCAGGTATTTAAATCGCACAAGTGATGTCTGTAATAATACAAAGAAAGAGGAGGCATGGTCAGTATAATAACGTCTCCCATCCCAAAGCCAAAGCATTTGAAAACTAAAAAATAAAAGTACACACATTTCGTGAGTGAGGGGACTCCAGAGACCCTCAGGCAGAGTGTCAAGGGGAAGTGGGCAGGGACTCAGGTTAGACGTCAGGGCCAGTGGAAGCCAAGAAATGGAAAAAAGACTAGAATCTAATTAACTGTCAGGAAAAGAAAAGAGAATGAAAATGAGAATATGGTAAATATAACAACCTAATGCTTTATTTTTATTTTATTATTCAGCTGTAAAATAGGAACACATTTTTTCTGTAAGCTGAGGGGATGGAAAAAGTGGAAAAGGAGAAACTGAATGTGCAAGAACAAGAAAATTACTAATCAGACAAATTCCTAGGGCCAGTGAGAGATGAAGGAAGAAAGGTCAGAAACAGAAGCTTAAAGTGACAGGAATGTGAGATAACCCTTACTGTCTTATTTAAAAGATCACTACTTTAAAAAAAGAAATAGCTATAGATTATAAAGACAGTTTCACAAATGCTGTCAATTTTGATTTTTAAGGCTACAGCTTATAAAGATAGGGTCATAAATGGTGTCAGTTTCAATTTTTCAAAGTATCTTCATCTATAAAAGAGGCTTCCAAAACCAAAATATAGTATACTCTCTTTTCTTTAATAAAATAACGGAAATTCTGTAGAAGTAGCTTTTAATATTCCTCTCTCCCACTCTTGAAAGTTTTCTGGCAGTCAAAATTCTCATTATAATATGATTTATTTTTGATAAGTCATTACATTTTTCTTAAATCTTTCCAGTATTCCTTAGTAGAGTGTCACTAGATTAAATTAATCACCTCGAGCTGCCATATTTCAAAAAGGGGCTGATTTTTCCATTGATTAGCAATCATTTCACTTTTTGCTGTTGTATCATCACAGACTCCCTTGACAGTTTGAAGTTGTTAAAATACTGAGGTTTTTCCCTCATTCTTTTGCTTTATAAATCACTATATTAACTATTCATGTAAGCAGGATAATAGTGCCAGAAAATAGGTCACGAAGCATTGAGCCACAATAACTACCCAGAAAGAAATCTATCCTGTAATTTTAGACAAATGAATATAGAAATACTAATTTGTACCTTGTTTTAATCAACTATAAAATGTGAAGCCACTTCTGCATTCAATATCCCATAAAATTGGGTTTGATGTACTCATGACGATTAATATGAAGTGTTTCATATTCAATTTCAGGCCATGCTAGCTATGCTGACTATGAAAATATATTTTGTATTTCTATGGTGACTTTTTCTTCAGCATCTCAAAGACATTTTAGCTATTTAAATTTTCATTACATTGGAAAACCATTAAACTAAATATCAGTCAGGGATATTGCCAGAAAACTAAATCGTAGGAAGTTTGAGTGAGTTTTTCACCCAATACAATATCTATTTAATATCTGAGAATAGCATTTAGGACTCAAGAAAGATGCTTGTGAATTCTAAATCAATTTCAAATTAGCATGCCTGGGAAATAAAAAATACCAAAGTATTCATCATACAATTGTAGGACAGAAATTTATAATTCTGTTACAAAGTAAAAAGAACTGCTATATTATTTTTAATGACAGAATTTCAAATACCATTAAGAACTGTCCAGGTTTGCTGATGTCAGAAATTATAAAAAAAATCTACAATAGGTTAATTACTTTATAGTTTGTAAATTCAATACTATTTTACTAGCATTACTATTTTTGAGAAAGTATTGAAATTAAATTGCATTCAGTAAATGACAATTACTAGGGAAACACCGCAAATGGAATTACTGTCTCTGAACTGCAACTCAGAGAGCTACATATGTTGATTTTTGATAACCCCTGAAAAACAAAATTTTAAGCATTATGTAACACTTTGTGCAAATGATATAGCTTGAGAGCCAGTACACATTTAATAATAAAATACTACTTGGTTAATATACTTAGCTAACATAACATATAAATTACTTCATTAATACATAATATACTTAGTTAATATTATTATAGTAATAAAATTAGTTAATGCATAATAATATATAAAATTAATAAAATATAATTAATAAGTGTATTAAGTAATTACTCAGTTAACATACGGTGTGTTTCATAAAAAACGCCTTTGGTAGTTATATTCATGTGTTGTGTTAATATTCTAAAGCCTTATTTGTGCAACGTGAGAAGATATTACTCTAGTAAAATAAAATCACTGAAAGTTCAACATGTTGACATACTTTGCTAACAGATCTTCCCCACATTGTCTCAAGTTTGGTTTTATTCACCCAAAGCTTTTTGCAATACTAGGGTGATGCTTCAATTGTCAAACATGCCATTTTAATGAAAACGGACTGGAAACAAAGAGAAAATGGTAAGCTGGAGTCATCACACTCTTGAACAGAAGGTGGCAGCAGCTGAAAGGTCTGCACTCTCATTCAGAGGACTTCTCAGTAACATGCTGTACTTCCACTCTAACCATCTTCTCACTTTGGTTTTATTGTTTTCCAATAAATTATTATGAAAGAAATTATGACTATACTAATGCAATCATGTCAAAATATGACTAAGTAATCTATCCATTCTTAACTAATTTTTAAATGCACCATTTTATAAAATAATTTTGTATTTGAGATTGTAATTTTTTATTTGCGAGTCACTTTTTGTTCTAATGCACACATTTAAAATTAATGTAGCATTATAATATTTTAATCTCTGAGTGTATGATCTGCTCACTTTTTCTTAAAATATGGACTTATCTATTTTTTATTCCAGGAAAAAAAACCTTTATCATCACTCCGTCAAGTTCTAAAAGAATCCCCTTAGAATTTTCATTAGGATTGACTGAACATGATAAAAATTGATAGAGTCAACAGTTTTCCTGCTCAGGATCAGGATATCATTTTCCAAAGAGTAAGACTTGCCTCTCAGTAAAATAATATAGTTTTATTTCTTAGGTCCTTCACACCTACACTAGATTTATTTCTAGCATATGTAAGGAAATTAATTAAATTTAGTAATGAAATAAAGCTAACATAATTTTTATTATTTATTTTGTGAATAGTATCTCTTTTATTTCATTATTCTATTATTTTGCATTATGGAAATCTTGTGAGTTTTCATGTTTATTTTATTCAAAACATTATTTTGAACTCTATTTTTCATGGCTTTTCAGGAGTCTGCTGAAATTGTGTGGATACAATGACATATTACTAAGCCCCAATTTCTGTGATAAGTGCTTTAAATTTATTACTATATTTAATCCTTAACAAAACCCTTAGGAAATAGTATATTGGTCAGAGTTCTATTATAAAATACATATTAAAATATATCAAATTAAATATTTTTCTATTATAAAATACATATTAAAATATATCAAATTAAATATTTTTCTATTATGAAATACATATTAAAATATATCAAATAAAATTTTCTATTGTAAAATATATATTATTTTAACTGAAAATATTAGGGAAAGAGGAGAGAACCCTGTGAAAACTGCAA
>NW_007733286.1:20222-35966 GCF_000696425.1 Galeopterus variegatus
AGAACTGTCTGAATATAAAATGTTAACAATTATTCCTCAATTATATCACCCATCTCCATGCTTGAACAATTGTTTAGCTCCTAATCCTCTTTTCTAGCAGCCATCTAGTCATTTCCTGCCAAACATTCATGTCAACATACCCAAAAGCAAGCTCATCGTCTTTCATCATGGTCATTAAGTAACCTATTTTCTCTTCTATGAATTCCCATAACATTGTGTTTTATCACTTAAATGGTGCTTAGTACGTTCTTACTACCCTCATCTCCCCTGCAGGAAAAATGTAACCCTTGAAAGCGGATAGTGATATTTAGAAACCTTTGGAGCTCTCACAACACATGTGGGCTCTCACCAATCACAGGATAAACAAATTGCAACTTCCCACATATGAGGACATATCCTGACCCAGGAAAGGGGAGGGCTGTCATTGTGGGGCGCTGATGACACGTGACCCCCTCACTCACTTTAATGCTTCAGGGCACAGTGAGCCCCCTTCCTACTGCTTTCCTCAGTGGGAACACACTTCCAGAAAAGGCAGGTGCAAAATGTAGGTCTTCCATGGGACTAGCACAAGTACTCCCCGGAATGGCCATTCCCAGGAAGACCAGGATCGTATGTAGGATCAGAGGGCAACAACATTTGTTTGTCACTGATTTAAAATGAAGAAATTAAGGGCAGTTCTTTACTCAGGCACAACATAGAGGCAACCAACATCTAGGGTGTCCCTTTAAAAATAAAAATGACTGTCAAAATGATGAGTCCCTACAACAGCCTGTGGGTATCCCATCTACCCGGAAGGGAGAAGACCCTCTTAAACACAGTTTCTTTAAAGACATGTAAACTAGGTTCTGCCAATATTTCAGATTTCTAATGACAGAAACACCTTATGTAGTCCATCCTATCAAACACCTCTGAGAAGGAAATCAAGGTACACTATCGTGGTGGCCCTGCATCCCCAGTATATTTTTTTTCAGTGCAGACACACACCCCTGTGTGTGTACCCTCCATGCTTACGTCAAACTCATTCAGAGCCGCAGCCAGCTCGCCGATGCCCGTGTGGCCTTTGGCTTCGTCAGTGGGCGAGGTAGCTTGAGCAGCATTAGAGATGCCAGCAATGGCCTCCTGGACTTGCTTAAACACATAATCCCGATTGGCTCGAGTGGCGGCAACATCTGGGTGGCGGAGAAATGCTTGGGAGGCCGTGTATAGCATTGTAGCGTTCTTCTTCAGAGCCCCTCTGGCAGCCGCCATCTCATCCCGACAGTGGGGGTCCTTCAGCTCCTGTGTGCCCAAAACATGACACCTGTCACATGCATGATGTTTGCATGGAAGTGTTTGCAATAGAATTTGGAATCATAGACTCTTAGAAACACATTGAATTTTAGCAACCATCTACTCTCTCTAGCTGCCAGGACTTTGCATACCCTGTTCCTTCTATGTGAGATGGCTGAGCCTTCCTCCTTCCCCCAACTGTGTCACCTAACAGAGCTCCACTTGCCTGGCATGTCCTAGAAAGGACTCTTCCNCAGAGCCCCTCTGGCAGCCGCCATCTCATCCCGACAGTGGGGGTCCTTCAGCTCCTGTGTGCCCAAAACATGACACCTGTCACATGCATGATGTTTGCATGGAAGTGTTTGCAATAGAATTTGGAATCATAGACTCTTAGAAACACATTGAATTTTAGCAACCATCTACTCTCTCTAGCTGCCAGGACTTTGCATACCCTGTTCCTTCTATGTGAGATGGCTGAGCCTTCCTCCTTCCCCCAACTGTGTCACCTAACAGAGCTCCACTTGCCTGGCATGTCCTAGAAAGGACTCTTCCCTCAACTCTCTAAGCTATGACCCCTTCTATATGTTCGCAAAAGACCCTGTTCCTCTCCCATCATTAACACTTGTCATACTTTATCATATGGACTTATTTAAGCATGTTTCCCTCCTATGCTGTATCTCTAATGACAGCAGGGAGCCTGTCTATCTTCCTCAGTGGTTTGTTAGCCATTAGCACAGTGTCTGGCTCATAAGCAGCATTCTACAATTATTGCTAATGTTTCCCTCCTATGCTGTATCTCTAATGACAGCAGGGAGCCTGTCTATCTTCCTGAGTGGTTTGTTAGCCATTAGCACAGTGTCTGGCTCATAAGCAGCATTCTACAATTATTGCTAAAAGAATGCAAAAAACCGGGCCACCCACAAGGTAAGTGGATTGCGTGGATCACAGTTAGTTATCAGCAAGTGAAAACTTGAACTTCAGTCTTCCAAGGCCCTGCTGGCCACCGTATTCATGTATTCCCATGTTTGTAGTTGTAATAATTACAAATATGGGAAACCAAACTTCTGGTTTTTGCTTAGTGCATCAATGCTATTGCACTAACATTTTCAAAATAGGGTTCTTATTTTTTTTAACTGTTCCTAATTGCAGTTCAATCATTGAGATTAGAGAATAGAAAATAATAGGGCAAAGATGATTTGTTTTCCTAGTTTTGGATGCCAATATAATACCACTGAGGAGTCTCTTTATTTTCAGCTTTAAAGAATATTGTTAAGAAAATGTTTATTTTTGGAAATGTTATTGTTAAGAAAATGTTCCCATCATTTTTGGAAACGTTAAAGGCAGTGCTGCTCTCTGACAGCCATTTATTTAGATTGCTAGCTGACTATTTCTGGAAGAATATTATTCCAGCTTTAAAATATCCATAAAGGGTCTTTGAACCACTGGTGTTCTCTTCCTACTTGCTCATTTGGTGCATGATAGAGGGATGAACTGGCATCAATGAATTCCATCTTCTCATTTGTGGCTCAATTATATAACACATTATATTTGATATCTAGGGTTTCAAGACAAATTGATAATAAATAATAATGAATTAAACCATCTATTCTCCTTTGCTTAAGCACTAACAGATTTATGCCAGCCAACACAATTTCTAAATTAAGGTTTATTTAATTTGAGCCCTAGAGATGAAAACAGGTAAATAGATAACAAACCACCTGAGTGTATTTTCTATACTAGGCAATGATCTAAGCACAGTGAAGGTTTCTCCTGAGTAGTCATCAAGGGCCTTATTAACATCCAGAACACTTAGTCTATATATTTACTTATTTATATATTTATATATACATATATATACACACACACACACACATATATATATATATATGAAAATGAGAAGTGGGGGTTGGAGGAATTCTGTACATAATAATATTTGAGGAAGCATTCTTTAATCAAAAAAGAACTGGAAACAATCTAAATGTTGAATTATAAAGAACTGGTTAAGTAAACTCCTGAAACATTCATTCGATGGACTACTTATGTGGCTATTAAAAGTAGTTTCCAAAAAGTTTCAACATGTATAATATTTATAAGATAAATGAAAAAGCATAACAGAATATGCATATCTGTATACATAGTATGATTATACATATGTTAAAATGCGAAGATAAATAAGTAAAGAGCAATATACCAAAATATCAGCACCATATTTTTTGTGGATGTTAGGGTGTTATGTGGACTGTTTTCCTTCTTTCTATTATATTTTATTTTCCTAAATTTTCTCGTAAGACTCTGAACTAGTAATTAATTACAAACAAAGTATTAATAAAATAAAAATAAACCATATTTATGGGCATTCTCATATGAATTCTCATATATTCTAGTGGCTTTTAATACCAACTATATGCTGATGACCTGCGTTTCCAGCTGATACCTCTCTTCCATCTGACATATCAATGTGGATATCCTATAAGCATCTCAAAATCAACATATCTAAATATGAAATCTTGATTTTTAACTCCAACAGGCTTCTTTCTAGTCTTCTTCATCTCAGTGAATTCATGACCATCTACCCCTTTGCTCAAACCAGAAGCTTAGCAGTGACTTGGTTGCTGTTGGTCTCTAACGTGACACAGTGAATTCAATAGCAGCTCCTGAGTGCTCTGTTTTCAAAAAGCACTTTGATCTCTATACTTCCCTTTACCTCCACTGCTATGGCCCTAAGGGAGACTCATCAACTCAACAGCCCCCTCCCAGCTGGTCTCTTCCCTTCCACTTTACTCTCTCCTTTGTAACATAACAGAGTAACATTAAAGTGTAAATCTGAGACGTTACTACCAAACTTTCAGCAATTCAAGTACTATCCACTCACAATAAAGCTCAAACACTGCAAGATTCTGAATATCCTGGCCCCCATCTTTCTTTCCAACCTCTCTCCCTTGGTTCACTGAAATCAAGGGTCACTGTCTTTCTTTCAGTTGTCTGAACAAGCCAAATGGCTTCTAGGTTTCACACCTGCACTTCAGAGTAACTTTGCTCCTACCTATATACCATTTTGGGCTACCACACGAGATTGCACTTAAATAAGGAAATCTGCTAATAAGAAACATTTAAACATCATCGCAGAAACTAAAATCACTTTAATGTGCCTGTCACACAAAGGACTAGATCTTGGTCAAGTCTGTAATCCCAGCATCACTTCAGCTGCACACAGTGAACACTCAACAGTGTTTGTTGAATGGAACTTGCCTGTCAATCATAAAGAAACTTAGAGAAAGTCATAAGGAATTGCCCAAAATGTTGAAGAATTCTGGGAATTGTGAAGAGGATGGGTAAAAAGAATTGTAACAGATACTACCACATGTGGAGATGTTTTTTCTCCCAAAACACTCTTTCAAGAACATACTCTTTGGGAACAAAGTTCTTATAGCACCCAATGATCTGGCTAAAACTCAGGGTGCTGTCTCCAGACAAAGGGGAGGCAGGGGAGACCCCAGATCATACGCCTGCATCAGAGTGACTCACATTTACCTGTGTTCTCCCTCCCCTCCCCACTTCCCAAGTGACCACAGCACTACACGACAGTTTCATTTCTTTTATTTGACCTGGGAGATGTTCCTACAATGGACAGAAGATTAGAGTGTGGTGGGACTAGAGAAGTGGTTCACACAGTGAAGCAGTGGTCTGCAACCTACTTATAGGCAGGGGCCAAAGAGTACCCCTGGGGCCCACCATGGTGTCTCAACTGTGCTAAGCAGGAAGCAATCTTTGTGGTGACAGGTTCCTAGGGCATTTGATAGCAAGGAGAGGCAGTTGATTCATTGTTCAGACCTGCAAAGCTACAAGGTTATTGAAACTCGCCCATATTCTCTCCTCTCATTTCCAAAATCTTTCCCACCTGTTGTCTTCTTGCTGCTACATAGTTAAGTTTCACCATCTCTTTTCCAAACTCTTTAAAGCGGTTGGCAAGGTCTTGCTCATTTGTAGCATTTTTGACAGCTTCCAGGGCCTCCTCCACCTGAAATGGTAAAAAACAACATAGTCATAGAGGATAGTACTAAATATTATTAAACATGTTAGAAAAGGTAATTTGTAAATAATAATAATAATAATGTGTTAACATTTAAATACTAATAGGAAAGTACCCCTAACAATGATTTATAGTCAGATTAAATATTTGTTTAAGATTTACAGAATATTTTGCATATAAAAGACAATAATTGCTGAACTCTTAGACCATACAAAAATCTTATATTTATTGCATTTTATCGAGGTATGATCTTGATAGGAATATTGATTTCTAAAGTAGAAACACTAAGGAAAATATATTTAAGAAAAAGAACTTTAAAACAAATTCTAGAAATCTTCAGAGGAAGAAGTGGTTCACAAACAAAAATTGGAGAAACTCCTGGGCTGCTGAAAATTTGGGACAGCTTGACTCTGCAACCAATCTTGGCAATACCTCTAAACCTGGGACTGAAGGGATTGCAATTTTAAACTGAGTTTACACCCTGCCATCCAATGGAAAGAGTAAATATTGAGCCTCTGGAAGAAAGTGAATTTGAAGTTTTGTTGAAACTTGAAGGTGGCATCAGCTGGAGTGAAATGGGGGTGGACAGAATGTCAGCAAACATGCCGCCCTAATGATGCATTTTGCTTCCGAATTACTACAAACTGCATCATTGAACTTTTCAGAGTGGCACAGAACTGAAATTATGAATTTCACCAAAAGTCCTTTATAAATGATTTAAGTATTTGAGAGGTACTAAAGTCTCCTTTCTTCACAAATGACATTAACTTTAATTGGATGTGAAAATTTCCACATTTGGTAACTTTGTAAGGTTATAATACATGTGGACTCAGTTAAAATTAAAATTAAGATGGTGTGGTAAAATAATCCACTGTGTCACTGTCACTCAGGTACCATCTTTGCAGAAATAATTTTATCAGTGGAAATAGCCAAGAACACAGTCCTGAGTGATAAGGCACAAGACAGATGTATTTTTGCAAGATCAAATACTCCTAAACATGAAGGGAGTCTTGTGGAGAGGCCCCCCGACTAGTACAGGCTCCTCAGAGAGGCAGAGGAAAAGGAGAGAAGGCAGCTCAGAAAGTCATAAGAAATGCAGGGAATATATAGGCAGAATTCAGATCGCTCTCGTTTAGGGCAAATCAAAGGACAATACACAGACAGTTCATTGTTTGCCAATTTGGGAATACAAATGGCTACTAAAATGCCTGGAAAGAGCCATAGATTAACTCAGTTCTGAACTGTACAGATACACCTTTGTTTAAGCTTGACACAGTCACAAAGGTGACTAATATACAACTTCCTTATCGTTTCACTGAGTGAAGGAAGAAGATAGCACATATAAACCAGAGCTAATGGATGATATCATTAAGCCTTTTATCCCATGGACATGATAGTACCATCTAGTTTGCCAAATAGACTAACTCATTTTGGTAAGAAAAGAGTTGTAGCAAGCAAGGGAAGTTAATTGGAATAATTGGGGAAGAAGTCAATCTGGACTCCACCTAAGCTTCCAATCTAATCTTCTATGGAAATTCTGCATCCTTTTTCCCTCTTAAGTATAAAAATATAGATGTAACTCCTTAATAATAGTTTCCAATTCCTATCCTAATAGCCTCTAATAATGCTCTAGGAAAAGAAGGAAGTACAGGTGAAAAGAGACTATTGTGTGTTAGGAAGTTTTTCAGACATTCAAGTCAAATTACATTTTATGGTATGGAATGGCCCATTTAAAGTATTTTCATGGTTTAATGAGACTGTCCTACCTCAAATCTTTAAAACAACACATCAGTGATGTCTTACTTTCTAGTAGATTCATAATCATCTTCACTTGGCTATCAGCAGCATCATTGAGAGGACAGCTCTTGGCATTTAATTTGTTCCTGCTGCTTATTTGAGATGTAAATCTTTCCCAGGACATGAAAACTGGTTCCAGGGAACAGCAAAATAATTATCTCAGAGGGAACTGAATCTTGGATTTATTTTCTAATATATATAAAATGTGCTTCTTACTGGTTGTAATCAGACCAATTTGGAGTATTTATTTTGTTGTGTATACTCATAACTTATTTCCTCATTGTTTTTTTTTTTCCAAGAATCCAGATGTCAGTTTGAATTTATACTTTGAAAGGAAACCCCAGTGACAGGGTCTGTCTGTGTAAAGATAGACTTAGCCATACACAGAGAAGGATCTGAGAGGTCACCTAGTCATAGTTCTCATATAGAACCATAGTTAGAATCTATCCAAGGTCCCACAGAAATGGAGGAAATGGGACCAACATCTGGATTACTGGCACACGTGGCTAGGAGATAGATAGATGAGTGATAGAGATGAATTGAGGGATGGATGGATAGACAGGCGGATGGGTGGATAGACAGATAAAGAAATGGGACCAACATCTGGATTACTGGCACACGTGGCTAGGAGATAGATAGATTAGTGATAGAGATGAATTGAGGGATGGATGGATAGACAGGCGGATGGGTGGATAGACAGATAAACAAATAGAATGTTGAAGGAACATGGAGGAAAAAGAAAAGAGAAGCTCAGCGACCAGGCACTTTGACAATTCAAAATTAATATAGAATCGAGTTTTTATTTTTGAATAGAGCGAATAATCTGCTGTGTTTTCTGGGTGGCTGAGGAAAGGAAATTGACACCTGTGAGCCAAACAAATGCCTTGCTCTCACACCTTTACTAGCCATTTAGGAGTTCAGAGCTGCCAATGCAAAGGTCAGTTGTATAGAAGAACAGTATGGGGCACTTTATCCAAAACACACCCACATTTGGTAACTTTGTAAGGTTATAATACATGTGGACTCAGTTAAAATTAAAATTAAGATGGTGTGGTAAAATAATCCACTGTGTCACTGTCACTCAGGTACCATCTTTGCAGAAATAATTTTATCAGTGGAAATAGCCAAGAACACAGTCCTGAGTGATAAGGCACAAGACAGATGTATTTTTGCAAGATCAAATACTCCTAAACATGAAGGGAGTCTTGTGGAGAGGCCCCCCGACTAGTACAGGCTCCTCAGAGAGGCAGAGGAAAAGGAGAGAAGGCAGCTCAGAAAGTCATAAGAAATGCAGGGAATATATAGGCAGAATTCAGATCGCTCTCGTTTAGGGCAAATCAAAGGACAATACACAGACAGTTCATTGTTTGCCAATTTGGGAATACAAATGGCTACTAAAATGCCTGGAAAGAGCCATAGATTAACTCAGTTCTGAACTGTACAGATACACCTTTGTTTAAGCTTGACACAGTCACAAAGGTGACTAATATACAACTTCCTTATCGTTTCACTGAGTGAAGGAAGAAGATAGCACATATAAACCAGAGCTAATGGATGATATCATTAAGCCTTTTATCCCATGGACATGATAGTACCATCTAGTTTGCCAAATAGACTAACTCATTTTGGTAAGAAAAGAGTTGTAGCAAGCAAGGGAAGTTAATTGGAATAATTGGGGAAGAAGTCAATCTGGACTCCACCTAAGCTTCCAATCTAATCTTCTATGGAAATTCTGCATCCTTTTTCCCTCTTAAGTATAAAAATATAGATGTAACTCCTTAATAATAGTTTCCAATTCCTATCCTAATAGCCTCTAATAATGCTCTAGGAAAAGAAGGAAGTACAGGTGAAAAGAGACTATTGTGTGTTAGGAAGTTTTTCAGACATTCAAGTCAAATTACATTTTATGGTATGGAATGGCCCATTTAAAGTATTTTCATGGTTTAATGAGACTGTCCTACCTCAAATCTTTAAAACAACACATCAGTGATGTCTTACTTTCTAGTAGATTCATAATCATCTTCACTTGGCTATCAGCAGCATCATTGAGAGGACAGCTCTTGGCATTTAATTTGTTCCTGCTGCTTATTTGAGATGTAAATCTTTCCCAGGACATGAAAACTGGTTCCAGGGAACAGCAAAATAATTATCTCAGAGGGAACTGAATCTTGGATTTATTTTCTAATATATATAAAATGTGCTTCTTACTGGTTGTAATCAGACCAATTTGGAGTATTTATTTTGTTGTGTATACTCATAACTTATTTCCTCATTGTTTTTTTTTTTCCAAGAATCCAGATGTCAGTTTGAATTTATACTT
Source organism: Galeopterus variegatus (assembly GCF_000696425.1). NCBI lineage: Eukaryota > Metazoa > Chordata > Mammalia > Dermoptera > Cynocephalidae > Galeopterus > Galeopterus variegatus. Next base: position 29,639 of record NW_007733286.1, read on the forward strand.
TGAAAGGAAACCCCAGTGACAGGGTCTGTCTGTGTAAAGATAGACTTAGCCATACACAGAGAAGGATCTGAGAGGTCACCTATCGTATAACTTCGTATAATGTATGCTATACGAAGTTATTACGTTTGCTTAATACCTAGTTGATTGGACTTTAAGTGACACTAATCAAACTATTTAATAAAGCATACATGCTAGCCTTCTTGGTTAAATTTTCTCTTTCCTTGTTAATAAGTGAGGAAAATTATTTCACAGAAAGCAGGAACGATTCAATGTTAGTATCATTCATTCTTAAAGTGTCATGTTTTGCAAAGCACAAAAATAATATCATGTAGGATATATTCCCCCAATTATTTTCAGTTTGTTCAGGAAAAATGACACCAGCTAGTGTCATTGAATGTGTATGATGTTTTGGACATTGTCCTGAATGGTTTACACATATATAATTTAGTCCTGAAAAGCAGGTCTTTGAATTTGACACTCCTTTCCCCCACTTTACAGAGCAGAGATAGAGATCAAAACAGAGGAGTGACATAACCTGCCAGAGACCTCATAGCAAGTATATGCAGGAGACTGGATTTAAACCCAGGTAGTTTGCCCCAGAGCCCATCCTCAACTCCTGGGCTATGCTGCATTCTTTTCCCAGAAAGGGTGGGTATATAAAGCTGATGGAATTTAAGCTTGGATTATACTGACCTACAGATTATGAAGACTCATTAAGAGCCTTGCCCATCTGATCAGTCTCCAACTTCTAGTCACTCTACCTCCCTAGCATCTCTAAAATCCACCTCTTTCTTACAGTACACACTGCCATTGCCTTAGCTTTTCATTCATTCCCTGGCCTGGATATTTTCAACAGTCTCTTCATCTGTCTCCATGTTCTGGGCATACCCTTCTTCTAATTCCTTCTCTACACTGGTATTAAAATTATTTATCTAAATCATGAATCATGTTCTAAAGCTTCAGAACTACTCAGGGGATCTCCATAGTGTATAAAGAGAGTGCAAAGTACGTATCATGTTCACCAGGACAATCCACAACCTGGATCTCTCTGCCTGACTCTGTTATCGCCTCTCCCCACCTCACCCTCTAGGCGCCGATGACGGAAGCACTTGTATTATCTCAAACACTCCAGGTCCCTTCTCTTGCTCTCACCCGTTGTTCCTTCCTTGGTTTGTGAAGCTCTTTGTGGTTGAAGCCTGTTATATGACCTGAATCCATCTCTCTTCTTATGGCAATAACCCCCTATTTTCCTTGAGGAAACCACTCTTTCCTTGCCCAGGTTATCAAATCCAAATCCACCTTTTCTGCCTGCTCTGTGAAAATGCGGCTGGGCCCTTGAAATATTATTCTTTTCCTAGTCGGCCTGAAGTTAAGCTTTGTAAGTAGGGGGTGCTGGACAGAAACTGCAGGAGGGAAGAATTTTGTTTCCTGGCTTGTGTGTGTTCCCTTAACAGCTTCCTGCAGCAGGGGTAGCTTCTCCATAGTCGGCCTGAAGTTAAGCTTTGTAAGTAGGGGGTGCTGGACAGAAACTGCAGGAGGGAAGAGTTTTGTTTCCTGGCTTGTGTGTGTTCCCTTAACAGCTTCCTGCAGCAGGGGTAGCTTCTCCAGCACCAGGCAGCCAGCAGATTCCCTCGGAATGCCACCATTGGACAATTTCGTAGCAGAATGCCTCCAGCGAGATATCTCTCTGTGAGGCTCAAGACCCTAGAGGGAGAATTTCCAGCAAGTTCCATTTGATGTGTGGCACCTCAGTGACTTCTCTGTCATCAAGTGACCCAGGGCCATGCGCAACACCAACATCTGAATCTCAGCCCTGGTGAGGTGGGGCCCTCCCTCGAGTGATCTATCTCAGTCCTAGGGGTAGCTGCTCCTCACATTTGCAATTCCTGTAGTTCTTAGCATCCTCCCGACCTCTTACTAGCCACTCCCTTGTTACTCCAATTTGCTGTCAGAATTAAGAATTCTTTTTATTAAATTTTCCATTTATTTTACTCCTAACATTCAGCCCCCAGCTTCTGGCTTGGACTTGTGGCTCCAGCCTGTTCAATCTGGGCCTGGTGATGGGTTCAGGAAAAGGCAAACTTCATTTAGTTCAGTGAGACACAACTCCTTCCTTCCAGCCACTTCTCTCTTCCTCATATTATCCTGAATTGCCTAACAATACAATTTGGTTGAATTGATCCCATTCCCAGCTTGGGGTGGGGAAGAGGAGGAATCCTGACCATGTTAAGTAAAAAATTATTATATACCATTTCCCCTATATATGGTTAATTCAGAGATATGCATATGATTCAGAGACCAATCATAGCTAATACAATTGTTAAACTTTTGTTTGAGCTATCAGGGAAGAGAATCTCCTCTTTCATGCTATTATTAGTCCAGGAGCATGTGACCTTGAGAATGGGTGGTGGCCATTTAAAGACAACGAGAAAAGGGCCTACAGAGAACAGAGCCTTCAGTGAGGAAAAGTAGGTAGAAGTCTGGTCCTTGTCACAAGTTTGCACCTCAATCAAGCCTTGCCTAAATCTATTGACTCTGAAGTTTTAGTTTGGTGAGCCAATCAATATATGCCTATTTTTAAAAAAACAGCTTGAGTTAGATTTTCTGTTATTTACAGCAGAAAGCATACCAATTATATTTTTCTTCTAGGTGACACTGTAGCAATGTGCACACTTTTCCAGCATGCACTGCACTCTTTCCTAATGTCGCCCCCTCTAGCCTATAAGGTTTTGAAGGCAGGAACTGAGTCATTCACTTTTGAAGTTATACATCTTTGGGACAGTGTTTTGTATATAGTGAGCACCTGATAAGTATTTATTGAAAGTATAACTGAATAAATAAATAAATTACAAACAATCCAGCAGCATGGAGTTAATGTCATGATAGCTTTGACAAAAAAGATATGCTCAGAACCTGAGCCATGTTTTCTACATTTGTAATCAGAGACAAGGCTGTTTTATACCAATTGACTATTGTTATTCAAACACAGAGCCATATTAGAGCTTCAGGATTAAACAGCACACTATTGAGAAATGTTACTGAGGCTGCACAAGAATATTTGATGTTAAAGTCACAAAAAGCACAGGTAATGTTAAGATCACCCTATCTCATCAATGCCCCCTAACAATGAGACAGCAGCATTAGATTTGGCCTCAGGTAACCACGAGGAAAATCTTACTTCCCCGAGAAGATGACTAAAGGGTTGTTGTTTTCTATTTTGCTATTCCATTTTCTAAAGAGAAATTCTCATATAATTGAGAATTTCATTAATCGAGAACCATTATTCCAGGACCTAGCCTGAGGACAGAAAAAAAGGTGATTGTTTTCTCTGACTTACACATGTGTAGATGAGTTTATGTGTAATGCCATCACTCATGCTAATAATTAACAATATAATCTGATTACATTAATTCAGAGCTTAGGGAAAATAAATATCCCTCTTCATGAACACTAATTGAAACGCACGATTCCTTTAAAACTCTGAAGTGCCACCTATCAACCTAACACACTGACAATGTCAACTGATTGCAGGATATACCAGGTGTCTGGCTAGGAAATCATTCACCAGGAACTTCAACAATAAAAGTGATTATAATTCAGTATTTTTTAAATCATATCTGATGTACAAATGATTGTTTTGCTCAGGAACATCAAATCCTCATTTGAGTGCTAACTCGGCTTTGGATCTTTAAGTCACCTACTGTTCTATCACTTTCATCTTTAATTTGAAACAATGTCAGTAGTAAAAAGCTTTTGCAGTCAGGTGAATCTTTAACGTAATATACTCAATATTTAAAGTACACACAAATACTTGCATGATAGAACAAGTAGCGTAATAGGAACAACTAAAATATCTGTATGTTACATGCGAAGAATGATTCCTCAGTTGCCATATAAACTAAAGTTTCCATTTGGAAACTGAGGCTGAAAACTTCTAACTGAAAGGTAGCAGAATACAAAGATCTATGTATTTTCAACCACACCACCTCTGCAGAGCTCCTAATCCCTCTCATTTTCAGAGGCTGAAAGACATTTACTCATGATTACTCAATTTGCCAGCAATTATATATTGGGGTGCAGGGTGGAGGTGTTCTAGAAAAATAAATTGACTGTCCTTCACCTAGTTGGTGAACAATTGGTGAAGACATGAATGTAAGTTTCCGATCAGAATGTAACTTGCTCTATGTTCCTGTAAGTTACTCAGAGATGCAAAAAATCTATATTTGCCATAAAAATTTGGCATATAGCCTAAAAAGATATAAAGCAAAATGCTATGCGTAATGCTTAAAGGTAAGATAGCTATGTAGTGGTTAACATGACAGGAAGCTGTAGGACTCACTCTAGGGTATTTCTCAACCTGAACCAAGTGAAAATTGGAGTCACTTCCTTACTCTTAGAAAACACCCCTGGGTCTGGCCAGTTAGATCAGCTGGTTAGAGCACAGCCTTATAAATCCAAGGTTTGGATCCCTATACCAGCCAGCTGCCCGAAAAATAAAAAACAAAAAATAACACTTCTAACTCTTTTTCTAGTCTATGTTTTATCATCCATAGGTAAAGAAACTCATTGTTTATTTGGAAAAAGCCTTCAGAAAGGTGTTAATAATTTCTAACCAGCTCTATCAAAACATGTAAATATTTTCTCCATCCTGAGTTAAAAAAATAAATAGATGCTTGCAGACAACATTTCACAGTTTAATGTCCATTCGTTATGAACTACTGACACATCGTCATCTTGCGGGGAGGGCAATAGCCTCATGAATTGAAACCCTGACTGATCTGAATCCAAAGTGTGACACAGTCCACAACCTGAGTAATTCAGTGCCGGCACCAGAAGTTGTAGTTCCTCACTTGCTCCACAAGATAGCAACATTCCACCACCGCTGCTCACAGCAGAAGCTGCACTCAAAGTAGAGCAAATGTGTTATTTAGTCTACGATCATTTTTATCTTTACTAGTGACAGTCTGACAGGACTACTTAATATTGCCAGGTTAACCTTTCCGTGATTTTGTGCTAAATCCTTTTTTCTTTTTCTTTTTTAAAGTTTCCTTAATCTGGGGTATGGAGAAGAGGTTGCGATTGACTCCACATTACAACAGGCTACAGCGATGTTACCAGCCGAGGGCACTGGAAAAACAGGTGTATAGAGAGGCGGGCTTGCAGGCAGCAACTGGTGTCTACCTGACATCCCAGGCCCAGATTTAACAAGCACTCTCAGAGTGTGTGCAGTTCGGGGAGAATATTTAACCTGTCATTGGTCCCCAACAGTCGCTGAGTAAGGCCTTCCACAGCTCAGCAAAGAGTGACATATGGGATGTAAAGTTAATTTCCTTAGGTTCAGTCCTGTTCTCCTCCTGCTGGGGTAAAGAAAGATGTCCATCTGGGGAAAGACTTTTTTTTTTTTTTTTATGTTGCCTTTGAAGATGAAATAGGCTGTAAGGGAGAGATAACAAAATCTTTTCTCCAACACACTTAAGAACAAAGTTATTTGTAGCCTAAAAGATGCATATAACAGACATGAGGCTGGAGGAATTATGCCAGCCCTGCAGCCTGCAAATTGCTCAGGTGACCTCACTAGGGCTACAGAGCTGCTATTTATCCAACACTCGCTTTGTGTCAGACTCTCTGATAAGTGCTTCAAAGAAATTTCCCCCACTCAAATTTGCCCACAACCCTGAGGGCTGTACTGCCATTAGCACCATTTTAATAGATGAGGCATCTGAGACAGAAGGAGGTTGCATGGTAGGTTATGACACAACTGGCAGGCAGACACCAAACCAAGGTTAAACCCAGTTACTCTGACTCCAGTGGCCAAACAGTTAATGATAATACTATCCTGCCCCTCAGTATATGCTGAAACTGGTAAAGTCTTTCCTCAAATTGCTCACCTCATCCACTTTGCAAGAGCCTTTCTTGGCTTTTGAGGGCTTATTCTCGAAGACAAATCTAAGAAAACACTCCCAAGCAGATTCTGCTTTGTGTCCCTTGGCTCCTCAGGGACCTGTACAGAAGCCACAAAGAGCTACACCTTGCTTATGGTTTATGACCATGAAGCTTAGGCTGCAGCTGCTGGAATATGATGCTTTCATAATATTGCAGAGTTTATAAATAACTTGGAAATCTTGGTCCTTTACTGGGACCAGTTTAGGTAAAAGGCTCTGCCCAACTACATTGTATATGGATAAGTTAAAATAAAAAATTAAAATTAAAAAAAATTAAAGATGAAAAAACTACCAAAATAAAAAAGACTTTTTTGACAAAGAACAATTATGATTTAGGAAATTTCCTGATGATCCCTGCTACCCCCCCCCCCCCCATCATTTGAACA
>NW_007733286.1:36966-37878 GCF_000696425.1 Galeopterus variegatus
ATTGCCACCCACACAAAGCAAGTGCTGATAAGTTGTACATACGTACAATTTTCAGATGAGACAAAAGTCTCATGACATCCGCCATGTCCGCCAGGATGAGTAAGCGTGTTACAGCTGAAAGCAAAGCCCGTGCTGCCCGCACCATGGTGCCTCGCTTCACAGATGAGCACGGATCGTCAGCAAACTCAGAGGAGGCGAACCGCATGGTCTCACCTGGAAGACAAAAGCAGAGAGGCAAGTGAGTAGACAGTCCCAAAGCTGGCAATCCTAANAGGCTATATTCCTAAGCAATTCATATCATCAAGCAAAAGTTACATCATATTTGTTCAAAGGTTTGAACCATGCTGGTTGCAAAGAGATACTATTCAGCAACTAGGAAAACAGAAAAATGACCAGCTGTCATGTCAAGAACTGGGAAGGTTACCTTGATCCCTATCCTAGTAAAAATCTTTGACCAGGACAGGGATCCACATCCATTATGAAACAAAAGAATTAAAAGGAAACATGACAAGCAAGGCACATACAATGGGGTTCTACGGTTTGGTGGGGTATGCATGTGGCCAGAGACCCAATCCAGGTATATTAGATGCCAGGCGTGGTGAAACAAGATTGACTGCAACCCTGGGAATGGTGGATGGGGCACCTCTTTATTGCCAGACTAAGATACACTCAGAGTCCATATATCTACAGAAGAGCAAGGCTGGAGCAGGTAAGAAAATATGTTCTACACGTGATTCACACCAGGGTGGGCACAGGTGGTCATTTGGCCAGCTACGTGGAAGCGCTCATCTGAATTACCCCATGGACTAACACTGCTCCAAACCCTGAGACAGGGTAAAAGCAGGTGCACCAAGTCCGGGCTCAGTATCCTAAAAGAATGCACTGCTATGTACTCCAGGAAGTAACGGGAAC
>NW_007733286.1:38361-40468 GCF_000696425.1 Galeopterus variegatus
AAGTCCGGGCTCAGTATCCTAAAAGAATGCACTGCTATGTACTCCAGGAAGTAACGGGAACGGAAACTCTGTGATTTAAGTAAAGAAAAGCAATTCTTACATAACTTTCTGAATAGATTATTGAATATAATTTTGATATTAGAAAAATTGGGGGTGTACCACATGGGCAAGTAACCAAGTGATCTGGTAAGCAGTGAAACAACTCTAGAAGAGTTCAGAGCTGAAATGCACATGATCAATGTTGCCACCCACACAAAGCAAGTGTTGATAAGTTGTACATACGTACAATTTTCAGATGAGATAAAAGTCTCATGACATCCGCCATGTCCGCCAGGATGAGTAAGCGTGTTACAGCCGAAAGCAAAGCCCGTGCTGCCCGCACCATGGTGCCTCGCTTCACAGATGAGCACGGATCGTCAGCAAACTCAGAGGAGGCGATCCGCATGGTCTCACCTGGAAGACAAAAGCAGAGAGGCAAGTGAGTAGACAGTCCCAAAGCTGGCAATCCTAAAGATCTGTGAATGGATGACTACTACTTTTATTGTAAAACTCTGATGACCAGGTGGCACTTCGGGTCCCTCCAACACAGCAGAGAGCCTTTCAAGTCAAGCACATCAGTGCACACGGACAGGTGCTGTGGACAAAACAAGGTGCTCATTTCACACTGAAGTGTGAAATGGTGCTTTTAACATCAATAAGGAATATAGTTAATTAAGTCTGTCTAACAGTCGATATGGATTTACTCTGAGCTTAATCATCCTCTCTCTTCATTTCCCTTAGAACTAAAATTTTCCTTAGTTACCAGGCAACTGGTTGAGGTTACTAACAGTGGAGGTACAAAGTTACCTCCCCCACAGAAGACTGAAACTTAAAACCTCGCCCTCACTAACACTGTACTCTTAATTGAGCTAATCAGACAAGAACAGGCCATAGAGATACTCAAGATCCAGTGTTCGAATCCTCTGCTAGGAACTAATCATCTAATACAGAGAACATTTAGAAGAGAATTGGATGAATTAGACAAATGTTTATTAAGCACATACTTGCGTCAGGTTCTGTGCTAGACTCTGGAATGACAAAGATGGACTAAGAATGCACTGGTCTCAAGGAATTCACAGCCTCATGAGAAAACAGGTGTGTAGACACAAAATCAGAATACAGCGATTAAGTGCCATAGTAGACATATGATGAGAAATGCAGGCAATGGAGAGGGGGGAGTGATTTACTCATGTGGAGTGAGACTCGGGACGAAGCTGGCGATGTTGATAGGCTGTAAAAAAGAGAAGAGGGTGTTCACCGGGAACATAAAGGAGGGCAGGGCGTCCTAGGCAGCACGAACACCATGTGAGGCTCTGGGACCTGGAGCTCCTATGCTGAGTGCAGGGAAGAGCAGCTCTGTGGAAGCCACGTGAGGAAGGGGCTGGGGAGAGGTGGCAGCACTTGGAACACCACATAAGAGATTTGGACTGTATCCTCACCAGGGAGGGAAGTGACATCAATAGATTTTTATTTTTGCAAGATTATTTTAGCAGAGAAACCAGTTAATTGGGCTAATGTAGTTTTAGTCTGAGAGAACAGTGATGAGGGCCTGGATCAGGGACATAGGAACGTGATACGAGAGGAAAGGGGCATGAGTGAGATCTGTGTGACATAAACATCAGGTTTGGGGACTGATTAGATGTGGAGACCACAGAGAAGGTGGAGTTGATGGTAAATACTGACACAATACAGGAGCCAGATATATATTTGCACAAAGGGACCTCAAGAGTAGGAAACAAAGAGAGATAATTAACTGGGATGAGACTGATACCATATCAGTACGTGGATATCCACCTGGGGCAGAGGGGACTGGGAGAAAGCATAAATGGAGCTTCATATAGGGGAGCACACAGCATAAAAGCATCAATAAACTTGAAGAGTAGAGTTAATATGAAAGATTATTTAATTCAGGGTAAAGCAATTTATTCATTTTGTATACTAATGGTTACTCCTTACCTACTAAGCAAAACCTAGCTAATTTAAATAAAGCTAATGATAGCACTGAAAGTAATTTATATTAAGATGCAAGGAAAAGTAAAAAACGTCTCTTACCATTTTACAGGAAGAT
>NW_007733286.1:41140-44818 GCF_000696425.1 Galeopterus variegatus
GTAATTTATATTAAGATGCAAGGAAAAGTAAAAAACGTCTCTTACCATTTTACAGGAAGATCAGAATATAATATAATTCACTCAGTTAGAGTTATAGTTATTTAAACCCTCACAGTGATATACTTTACACTTGGGAAACGTGAGCATGTAAGGCACGTTTAAAGAGGCTACCATCTAGAATAAGCATATCATATTGCCGACCAGGTTGGTCTTTATACCCAGGCACAAATAGCTTGATATATGACAGGAGTATGGGAGAAACTTAAAAATTCATTACTGTACTAGCACTCTGGTGAACTTTCAAGATGTATAGCCCTAGAGGTCTAAATAAACTTTAAGGTAGAGGCTGCAGTTAGGAGATACATAATCAATCCACGTGTCCCACCCCTGCCACAGATTTACATAAATCTCCTCCTCTCACCCCTCCCCTCCCCCACCTTAAAAGAGTCATTAGTAAATATCTGTGTGCGGGGAGAAGAAAGTTATCTTATTCTAACTCTATACAGTGCAGCTAAAACCAACATTACACACAAGGCAAATCGAATGAAATATTGAGAGGGTCACCACAGGTAGAGTTAGACAAATTTATCAAACATATTAATGGATAAGTCAGCTGCTTGTTGGAATAGATTCTCTTATGGAAGAGAAGAGATTTATTCTGCACACGAACCCAGGGAGCTACATGGTTGATCTCAAATTTTGCAGATTGAATTCCTATGAGTCCTACCTTGGGTAAGAGTAGACCACTCAGGTAGGGCTATTTCCAGAACAGAGGGCCCCAAGAGAACAGTCCAATCACACCCCCTCCCAGCATGTGGAGGCTCATGCGTTACACGAGGAATCATGCCTAATCACATCAATTTTCAAGTTCAGATTTTCATACAGTGGGTTAGTATAATGGAACTTCATACAGGTGCTGACCATTTGGTCAGCAATACTTCTTCAAAGCCAGCTTGTGAGTACAGAGCTCTTAGGTGGAGCTGATCAAGTTGGGGTCCACAGTAGGAAGTAGCTCAGCAGGTGTCCATGGGAGACAGAGAGAGGGGGAAAAGAGGGAAAGAGAGAAAAAGGGAAGGAGAGACACAGAAGGAGAGACAGAGAGAGGGAGACACAAGAGAGACAGAGAGAGGGAGAGAACCACATTAAAAAGGTGAGTCTGCAAAGGGAAAGTTCACGCTAACTTGTGAGATTATTCTAAGATAAAGAGAAAATGATTTCATGTTATTTAAACTAAAACTAAAAGCTCATTTTAAGCAGATACAAATAATTTCATGTTGTTAAAGATTCCAAAGAAAAGGCAATATGAAATCAGCTATAATTTCAACATGACTTATGTCCCCATAGTTTTAGAATTACTGAAATAAAGTGGAAATCTATATTACAAAATGATAAGCCAGTATATCAGAATAAAATTAGCTATTTTTGCCATGAAGCTGATTTTTCTATAAGACTAATTTATTTAGCTTAGGAATAGCATGTATGTATAGGAGAGAGAATGGAGTGGTGAAGAGAGGGTAATAGAGATCTGCCTGATTCTTTTATACATGTTGTTGTATTCAATCTCATTTACTTGATTATAGACCTAACTCAGAGCAGCGTTTCTAGAGTAAAGCCTTTGATCTCCTCAAGCCACTACTACCCGCTGAAAAGAAGAAAAATTAACATTACCAAATAAGTGACCAAGGGGAAATAGTAACAATTAATATGTATGTGGTTGCTTATATAAAGACTTGTTATATAAGCATTGTTCTAAAAGCTTTACACAGACTGTTTTAACTCATGGATTAAAAGAAAACAAATCTTTAAAGTCATAAAGACCTAGGTTCAGATCCTGACTTCAGCCCAACTATGACTAAACATGTGAGCTCGGTGCTTATTCAATCCTTGTGTCTCCGTCCCTCAATTGTAAAATGAGGGTGAAAAGAATTAAGGCTGCCTCAACTCACAGACTGCCATTAGAGTTAANAGGCTTAATCATTATTAGAATCAATACCACTACCACCACTATCACTTCAATCCTCCCCAATACAGTAAGAATAGTTGGTGAACTCCTGGATACAGGTTTGGAAGCGTATTTTTTGTTGCTGTTGTTGATTTCACTCCTGTGTTTCCTGCTTAGAAGCAAGAAGACATCTGACCAATAAAAGCACTTATGGTTTGAAGGCAGAATATACAAACAAATGGTGCTTGGCTTTTAAATTAGTGCTTGTTCTGGCTCCTACGCTTCTGGACGCATTGTGATAGATACATAATTGTGCATAAGCTTCAGGTAATATCAACTCAAATGTAGAAGGATGCAGGACAGTAATGAGAAATAGAAGGAAAGGACGGCTGCAGAGGACGGAGTCTTAGGAGGAGAGAAGTTATTGAGGAAGCAGATCATGAACCAAAATGGCACAGATATCATATGGCACATCCTCTGAAGGGTGGGCCTGCACACGAGGTAAGCACTCTTTAAATACCTGACAATGGAACTACTGGAAAACTGTGAGAAACAAGGAAAAAGTTATGGTGACAAGCTAAGTTCAGAGAGTGAAGGCTGAAGAAATGGAAAACTCAGAACTGCTGATGGTCCTGGATGCTGAGGAGGATTTAACTTGGTCTCTTCTTTGCCCTCTCAGCAATGGCAGGCACTGGACTTGTCCCCTGGAATCACATGATGGAAGCTGGAACTAGAGTGAGAAGGAGAATGAAGGAAAATACAAGCCACAGAGAAAATGCAGTGAAGCAACCAGAATAAAAGAAGATTAAGGCACAGGAGGCCAAGCAGGGAGAGAAATGTCAATGTACCTCCCATACTCTGTGTGGTAATTCACATCGTTAACATTTTTATTATAAAGTAAATATGTGCTCATTATGAGAACTGAAAAATACAGACAACTAAAAGGAGCCAAAAGAGCATACGCAATTCCAATAACCAAGGAAAACCACCAGGGAACAACTGAAGTATCTTCTAGAAAGTTCTTTCTGCTTATATTTTTAACTAGCATTTTCACATGCAGTATCTACAACTGCACATTCTCCTTTGTCTAACTATATAAATTCTCCTTTTCTAATAACATAATTCTCCTTTCTTTAATTACATAAATTATCTAGCACATTATTGATAGTTAATGTTCTTGATATTCCCCCATGTTAGAGAATTCTAGAAAAGATGAGAGAAAAAGGGAAGTTCCAATACTCTTAACGTCCATTTGTTCCCGTTTTATGATAACCTACCATAAAAATGTTCCTGCCTCAAAACCTTTTCTACACATATTTTCCTTGAAGTACAAATCTTAAAGGATCCTGAAAAATGGGTCCTGGACAGCAATGCAGAAACTATAATGCATTTTTAGAGAAGAAAGTGAGATTAGTGGGGTACAACACCTGACCACAGGGACCCAAGCCTGGGCCAGTTCTGCTCCTGCAACCATGCATCCTCATTGAACCACACACACAGCCAGAGCAGGAAAAGGCATAACATAATTTTAAAATGGTAACTCAGTAGACTCTGTCCAACTTCTGAACATCATTTTGATTATTTTGTAGCGTTTGTAAGGCAATGTAATGCTTGAGACCAACTTACTGGTCTGGTTAGCTAATTCTCAGAGCATGGTAGGAAAATACTTATCTTTATTTGAGAAAAAGCAAACTGAAATGTTCAATGAAGGGCCAAGGCAGAGAACACTCGCATGG
>NW_007733286.1:45741-51914 GCF_000696425.1 Galeopterus variegatus
CAACTTCTGAACATCATTTTGATTATTTTGTAGCGTTTGTAAGGCAATGTAATGCTTGAGAACAACTTACTGGTCTGGTTAGCTAATTCTCAGAGCATGGTGGGAAAATACTTATCTTCATTTGAGAAAAAGCAAACTGAAATGTTCAATGAAGGGCCAAGGCAGAGAACACTCGCATGGAAGTTACAGTGTTACCACAGATCTTGATGCATTATACCACATCTCCTGGCTTCTTTTTTGGAAGATGTGAGTGTTCCTTTGATAAGCATTATCTAGAGTTGGCTGATGTATTGAAAAGATAGGTTGAGCAGGTGTTGAATTAGCTGAGGACCTCTGAACTAACTGCATTAGCAAACACAGGAATATCTTCTGGGATCATTCCAGCAACAAGGAGATGGTGCCGCAGGGTCACTCAGATTCCTTCCATTTTAGGATCCTATTTGGTTGTGTCTATTTGGACTTAGTATTTTAACATGTGGATCTCTCATCTGTATCAACAGTCCTCTTTTGAAGAGCTCAAGATGTGCCAAGTTCTGTTCAAAAAGCTTTACTTGCATCAACTCACTTATTGCTAAAGAGAATCTGATGAAGTAAGTGCTCTCATTGCAACCATTTATATCTGAGGAAACTGAACAGAGAAAGGAAGATTAATTGCCCAAGGTCAAACAAGTGATAAGTGGTAGAGCAGGCATTCAAACCAGTCTGGCTCTACAGTCTATGTTCCTAAAAACAGTGATTTAAAAATATCTTTATTTTTACATTCTGCCTACTGTACAAAAATTTTGTTTACATATCTCTGTCTGGTCCTGGATTAGGAATTGCAGACTAACAAATATTCAGTTTGCAGAAAAAGAGAAGGAAGGAAGAAAGGAAAGTAAAGACAGAGGGAGGGAAGGAGGATTTTTAACAAAAACACATCTCTAATTATTCTCAGGCCCCACCACTCCCTATTGTCTCATATTAGTGCTGCTTTATGACTGCCTGTGACCATATACATTTGAGTCTTCATCCTTTCCCCTGGCCTATAAGCTTGGTNAAGAGAAGGAAGGAAGAAAGGAAAGTAAAGACAGAGGGAGGGAAGGAGGATTTTTAACAAAGACACATCTCTAATTATTCTCAGGCCCCACCACTCCCTATTGTCTCATATTAGTGCTGCTTTGTGACTGCCTGTGACCATATACATTTGAGTCTTCATCCTTTCCCCTGGCCTATAAGCTTGGTTGGTGTAGAGACCATAATTGTAGCACATTAATTTCTTTACTCCTAATGCCTAATATGCATTTGGCTAGTTGCATCCACTCAGTAAACATTGCTGAGAAGAGGAGAGGAAGGCCTTCCTGGCCCTTTACATTTTGAACAATATTGACTTGATACTGAAGGAGGAGAAAAGGCAGCAGGGAAGCTGTAACATTTGAAAAAGGCAGATGCTGGCAAAAGCAACTCCTTTGCTGCTTCTTTGGCTGGCCACATAGGCATTGGCTGGCAAACAGAAAAAGTCTTAAAACATCTTTTTGGAAACAATCAAGAAGCTGAGAGAGCAATGCACACACTTCACCCCAGGGTGGTTATGACTCAAACCACATTTGGGGAAAAGGTCAACAAATGACAAGCAGAATTTTTCTCTGTGGCACAAGGATGATGAAATCCGGTATTTCCTTATGCAAAACCTGTATTAAAATAAGTTACCTCCTGTGAACACTTCAAGCACTGATCACCTACAGCAGTGTTCGGCACAGTTCAAGTCCTGTTACCAAAAAACAAGAAAATCTTCAGCCTAAATATGCAGTATTCAGAAGAAAGCCTTATGTGCTTATATATATTTTTTTAAACCCTATCATATGTACCACATCAAAACTACGTAAATATCATAGAATGAGAAAGCTGCATGTTCCTTTGTCATTCTACCAAGTGTAGTGGGCTCCGTGGTTTCTTTATTATTCTTCATTTCTTTTTTAAGGAGCTCTATGAGAAAATAAATTAGTTGCAAAATGACAGAAGTCTGATAGGACAACTGTCTGAAGTGACTGTAGGACTGGAGAATGTCTGCATTGTCAGCACCTGACTCTCATCTTGCATAGGAGGATACTTCAAAAAGTTCATGAAAAAATGGAGTTAAAAGACAATCCAAATCTTTCAATGAACGTTTTGAAGATCCCTCTTATAAGGATGCAGAAGTCCAAGTGGAGATCGACCTGCGGGAGGTCAGGTGGCTGGTGAGGGACAGCATCCCAGTCTCCTAACATCCCAATCAGGATCTCTGAACACAGTCCCACAGTGGCTGTGGGGCAAACAAACTCAATGAACGTTTTGAAGATCCCTCTTATAAGGATGCAGAAGTCCAAGTGGAGATCGACCTGTGGGAGGTCAGGTGGCTGGTGGGGGACAGCATCCCAGTCTCCTAACATCCCAATCAGGATCTCTGAACACAGTCCCACAGTGGCTGTGGGGCAAACAAACCACAATGTGACACCAGCCAATCAAAACTTCCTCACCTAATGAAATCCCAATATAGCCACATGGCCTTGTGACAGCCCTGTTTCAGTGGCTCCAGCAGCTCCCAAGATAAATGTCTATCCTCATTTGGTCAGTGTTCTTTACGAAGGTAGATAATTGAGTCTGTTCCAATGCAATTTGCTTCCTATTGAGATATGTTCAGTATGCAAAAGTACTACAAATGTCAGAAACTGATGATTAAGTGTATTGAATGTTATGAGCTATTAAACATCATTAGAGACAGTAACATGCCACCTTGCAGAAGGCACAGATCATTAAGCGTATGGATTTTAATTAGTTCATCTGTAGCCTTTTCCTGGGTTGAGAGGAGATGGTGTAGGGTAATTTTACATTGTTGTAGCCAGAAAGATTATCAAGTTGCAATATGGCACACTTCACAATGAGACCTTTACAAGGACCTGTTAAATGTAGCAATAGCCACATTCCATAAAAAGGTGATTATTGTCTTGGGCTCAAATGCAACAGAAGACCATAAACTTGGAAATGTTAAACAGTGATATCATAAGCTTAACATAAAAATGAAGCATAAAGAATCAAAGGTAAACCCAATTTCACTTAAGATTTTTATAAAATAAAGAGAAAGAAAATGATGGACATGTACATTTCATCGTGCAAAAAGTGTATATTTGCAATAAGTGCAGTATATCAAATTTATAACTAAAGAAATCCTATTGTAAGTTAGTTTGTAAAGCAAATAAGCATCCAATAAATTAACTTTTATATGAACCCAAGCTTTTAATAATCCCGTATATGTAAGGCAAGTCTTTTTATAAAAAGCATGCTGCTTACTTATTTACATTAAGTCAATAAGTGTTTCTATTGGTCAGTATCTCTACTCTCCTACAACCATAACACAAATTAAAACCCACTGAAATGTCAGTAGCCTGCTATAATACCTGGTAGTTGAAGTATGACTTCAACAATATTTTTAATATGATATGGAAAGCAAGAAACAATGACACAACTTGCATCTAGACTAGACAAACAGAGATAATATGATCATTAAAAATGTAAGCATCTAATTCTGAATAAAAAGGGCAGGCAGCATCTAGGATCTACATCTCAATGTGCAAAAGTAGAGGACACCTTGATTTTCTCATGCTGATTGAGATAGTGAGCAAGAAAATGTAGAGTAAGGGGACTGGTTTAATGTCCAAATTCTAGAATTTAAGACGACTTTGGAGGACATGATAGAGCTTAAATGTTAGCAGATGTAAATCCACGTGTAACTTCTAGGACAGAAAACCCTCTGTCTTCCTAGGAATCCATTCCAATTTGAGACGGCTTTAGATGTTAATTTTTTTTTCTTCAACTATGTGGTCATTGAAATGTTCTTATAAATCACACATAAAAATCTAATCTCCTCTTTAACAGGGTGGACCTTGAGAGAATTTTTTTTTTAAATGTCCTTTAAGGAGAAGGGAAATGTCAAAATGAACATTCATCAACCATTGCCTAAGAACTAAATGCTGCATTTGGTTTCTGAAAAGGACAAGTAACATAAAGAAATGAACAAACGACTCCCCCTAGGTTTCCAAATGTTAAATACCTACTAACTCATCACTCAAGTCAAGATGACTTGTTTGCTTTTCCACTACCTTTTAAGCAAATTAGTAGTGTAAGTATAAAAGGATTCTAAATCTGCTTTGAGCTTCCAAACAAATCTGGTTTCTAGCACGTTGTGAAAACAATTAATATAGGTACAAGTCACTCTGAGCTATTTCTCAGGATCTAAATTACTACACATATTTGAAAGACACTGAATGTGGGCTTATTGGTGGAGCCCAGCTCCTCAGTTTCAGAAGACAAGTAGCAGGGACCTTAAATGGCTTGCTCATGTTCACACAGCCAATTAGGGGCAGAGTCCAGACCAGAACCTGGGTCTCTTGACTCCGAGTTTTGTATTTGCTGCAGTTTACTACACTTTTTGAGGAACATTCTGGTTTTGATATAATTTCACAAATTCCCAACTGACCACCCCCAAGTTAGTCCATAGAACTGAAGCCTTTTAATACCAGTTTGGATATGTTGATACTACGCTTAATGTATTCGTACATTCCTATGGCATCTTAAAATTGTCGTAAGTAATACCTAATAATTCTTGTATCATTGATTTCATAGCAACTAAAATATAAATGCAAAGAAAATAAAATAGGAGGGATTAAAAAAGGCACTTTATACAGGTTGCATCTAATAGACTGCAGCTAAATAAAATAGGGTTAAAATTACTACACAGTAAAATAACAAGTCGACTTAACTTTTTGTAAAGTAGTCTTTGGCAAAACAAAATACGGGAACAATTCTCATAATGAGAAAAGTTGATTAAGGATAGAAAATTGTACCACATCAAAATTAGAAACAAAACAAAAAATGTTCAAGTAATTGGTATCATGAACATGATAAATGGTGCTATAAAATTACAGCTCAATTAACTTATATTTTAAAATGCAACATGGAGAAAACTGATTTTCTTTTCTTTTTTGTGGGTGAAAAAACTAAAATAATCAGATTCTAGGACTTAAATGGCATGGTCTTTAATTTCTGATCCGCCGTTGATTTTTCATTCATCACAGAGAAATGGCATTATCTTAAATGTGATTATAGCCATAAGTCCTTTTTACCGAACTGACAGGAGGTACCCATGTCACCATCATTCTGGCTCCTATACTAAGAGGGCTTAAAAAGATACAACTTCTAAATTAACATCAGCATATCGCATAAGTCCTTTTTACCGAACTGACAGGAGGTACCCATGTCACCATCATTCTGGCTCCTATATTAAGAGGGCTTAAAAAGATACAACTTCTAAATTAACATCAGCATATCGATTGTAATAAAAACCTGCTAACAAAAATATAACTGTACAGCCGGATGATCTGGCAATAGAAGATGAACAAAATTGATTTAAGGTAACTCAAAACCCTAAATCCAAAGAGACAAACTGCCAAAATGTGCTAATCAAAGCTTTCTTCATTTTCATGATCAATAACTTGTCACTAGGGTCACAATAGATCTCAGAACAGGCTTCTCTCCTTCCAACTGAAAAGTACATTTTTAAAATAAGTGAAATAAGGTTAAAACAAACATCAAGCTTGAAGAGGAAAAATGTCTTAACAGGGAGACAGGGAGGCTTCAGGGTGAGAGAAATTCAGAGGATTAAGGGTAGGAGAGTGATAGTACTGTCCATACTGCCTTAGTTTGTAGGGTTGATTTTATGATCATATCTATTAGTGTGTGCTTGTATGCAGAGTACATGAAGAATTATATATAATTTCACTCATCCTTTCATTCATTCCACGAGCATTTATTAAACACCTGCTATGCTGCAGACACTTCCTAGGGCCTGGATATTCAAGATGAACTCGCAATTCCTGCTCTCTACTTACTTCCATCTTGATGGTTCTGAAAGAATCACTAACAAGGATCATCTGTAGAACATCTGTAGAGAAACGGCCACTGAATATTTGGAAGTACAAGAAAGAAGAAACAGCTGCTTTTAGGGAGTTGGGAATCATGATTATGTAGAGGCCACATTGTCAGCTATAATACTAGGTAAGAGTGGCCAAAAGTACTTATATAGATAGATGAGAGAGAGAGAGAGAGAGAGAGAGAGAGAGAGAGAGAGAGAGAGAGAGAGAGAGAGAGAGAGAGAGAGAGAA
>NW_007733286.1:52914-58650 GCF_000696425.1 Galeopterus variegatus
ACATGTACCTAAAAAGTTTATGGATCGCCTTTCACCGGAAACTTATCCACTACCTTAGTTTAAATAATGTAGGTTATCCAAAATGTCAGGAAACATAATGCAAATTATTTTTTTAAAGTATGCTAGTTAAATTTTCAAATAATATGTTCAATATTTTTTTCTCCATCCTCCAGACACTATTTGTTCTTATGGAGTACATCAAAATTTAAAGAAGGGATTTAATTGTTAAACTGAAAAAAGTAGAAACAATTTTCCCTGTATTCCAAGACTTTTTGAACATTCTTTGTTGTATTCACAATTAGACCCATTCTCAGATTATCTTGCCGGTGTCAGTCTTTTTGCATCTTGCAGGCTGCCCCCAAGCTAAGAGGGGCCCATTATATGCTTCTTAGTGTTTACTTCCTTTAAAAGAAAAATGAGAAAATCAGTGATAAATGACTTGGCATCTTGCAGGCTGCCCCCAAGCTAAGAGGGGCCCATTATATGCTTCTTAGTGTTTACTTCCATTAAAAGAAAAATGAGAAAATCAGTGATAAATGACTTGGAAAGGATACTATGTGTACCTGCCAATGAACGTAGATGCCCAGTCCCTAGGTTAACATATTTCTCATTACAAATTAATAAACTCACATTGGGAGTATAATTTAACTTTCCCTGTAGATTTGCCTATAGAGAGAGAATATTCTGGTCATGCTGATGTTAGTATTACACTCTGTATGATACCATAATAAAGATTAGTAAGTTATCATGAATTTTTTAAGAAAATACCCATGGTTGTTTAATTCTTACATCATTTACACATTATGGAGTTGGAGAGACTTAGTAGCAATTGCGTTGGGACACTGAAGGGAGGTGTTTGATTGTGGCAAGTATAGAAAACAGTTTTGAACAATGAGGAAGAGTTTATTTCCAACTCTTACTCTGGATAGCAAGTGGCTTTTTTCACCAAAAAGAGTTTAAAGGTATGGTTGGTTAAGAAGATATGGATGTCAAAGAGCCTGTAGATGCAGATGACTTAGAGAACGGAGGCATTACTGAGCAATACCTGGGTTTAACAAGCAAAATTCCAGCCAGTGTTCAGGGCCATGAAGTAAGAAGCAGGTGTCCTGTCACACCAGACATGGGACAGTGGCAGCCCAGGCTGATCTGGTTCATTCCCTCACAGAGGCTACCACCCTGTGACATTGATCCAAGGCTGTTACTAAGGTAGAAAATGAGGTCAGGTCTTAATCTACCATGTATCCATTATAGGATACCCTATATAAGCAATGAGTAATCAATTGTATTTAATTCTCACAGCAGAGTGTGGGATCAGTAATTTTTAATAGGTCTGTTATCTACACACAATTCCAGTTAACAAGTCCTTTCAGGTATAATGCATGAGCATACACACACGTCACATAAACTCTCCACCAAAGTGCACCCTATTTAAATACTCCAGTTAAGACTTTGGCATTGAGAGCTGGCAAAACTAGTAAATGGAACCATTTATAGAATTTAGCCCTAAGGCATCTGCTTCATGTGCCACACATTATAATTACATTTGAAAATTCCCAAACCTAATATTTTCAATAATCAACATGCACCTAGACATCATTTCTCAAAACGGCATGATTGAAGAAATATATTTTGCCCTACTCGGTTTGAATCTGTTCCATGTTAATCAAAGTCACCTTTTCACTTCTAGGTACTGTTAGCACATCTCCTTCTTCCTGACACTAGGAATAAATGACTGATGATCCCAAGGATTTCTGCCAATTCTATGGTGCAAAAAAACAACCGTTATTTCTCAAGTACTTAGTATGTGCCAGGCACAATGCTAACCACTTTACATGTACATGAGATCTCACAATGAGGTGGAAAACATTAGCTCAATTTCAAAGATAAAACAAACAAACAAAACCATGGCTTAGCTTAGAAAGGTTCATTAATTTTTCCAAGGTCACACAGTCATCTTCGGCCCTAGGATTTGAATCTAAGGCTGTTGTATCTTAGTAATCTTGAGGCAAGGAGAAGCTGTAAGCCAAGGGTCTAGTGGTAGAAAAATCTAAAACACAAGGCAATGATGACGATGATGATGATGACGGTAGTGATAATAGCAAACCCTGACACAGTGCTTGCCCTATTCCAGACATTATCTAAGCAGGACATTGGCTCATTTAGTCCTCATGAAAACCCTAGGAGGTAGGCACTGCTACCATTTTATAGATGAAGAGACTGAGGCACAGAAAGACTAATTAATTTCCCATAGGCTAAAAAACTTTAGGTAATGGAATGAGGGTTTTAACCTGGAAAGTCTAACTACAGAATTTGGGCTTTTAACCACTTCTAAGACAACACATATGGTTATATGCCAATCAATATAATAAAAACCAATAACAAAAATATGGTTAAAACACCAACACCAAATGTACATGTTTATAATTGTTTTGTGGTATATTTTTGAAAACTAACCTTTAAATAAAATCTACATACTAAAATGATGTCTTCATGCACCATAATTTTAAGGAACTGGGACACTATTGAAACACAATTATGAGGGGACATATAAAGTAGGAAATACAAAGGAAATAGACCCTCGCAGCTCACTGTAACATCAGACATAGAGGTGCTTCTGCTTGTCCTGATTCATAGATGTTCAAATAACATTATGTGGATATCATGTTGTGATCAATCTCAACTCCTTTTTTTCCCATAATTAGAGACAACTTTAGAACTTTCCTTACCCTGAACGTAACCAACAGTTCAAGAACAAATAAAAACAACTTTTAGTCTGCAGAGTGTAATGATTTCCCTTGCGATGTCCCAGTTAAGGTTTCTTCTTTAAGACTGGTGGTATATTTAAAGGATGGCTGATTGTGCATGCAAAGATCACACATAGGTTTTCAAAAGCACAACTTACAGTACAATAAGGAATTGATAACCATCTATAAAGATTAGTTTGCTTTACACCTAATTTGAACATGTATGTCCACTAATTATAGACAAAAAGAAGCAAGAAAAAAGAACTAATACTGCATCCCATGACAGATTTGTGTTAACCATTTTAAATTCCAGCCTGCTTAAAAATATTTTTGGATATCATTTACTAGCTCTTTTCAGTTAGCACTCAAGACTCCTCTGAGTCTTAGGCTTACTAAACTTTACCTATGAAAGCAGGAACAAACGTGAAAATGCTCATAATATTTGATATTCCTCTAGCAAAATATCCAGTAAACAAAATTATCAGTAGAACAAGCTCTTAAAATAATTGTGTTTTCTCTCTGAGAACATACCAGTGAAGAACTGGGGCTCAGACCGCTTGAGTTTAAGTCCCAGTTCTGACATTTTTTTTTCTTGTTTGACCTTGTGTAAGTTACTTGACCTTTCTAGGTCTCATCAGTAAAGTGAATAAAGTAGTACCTCTTGCCATGAGTTCATTGTAAAGGTTAAATGAGAGGATGGTAAGAGAAACTGAACAGCATGAAAAAAATCTCCAAAACACCTACACATAAAGCATAGCAAACATCCTTTAAAGAGAAAGGGAAATATATTTATATGCCAGGCACAAAATTAAATGAGAGGATGGTAAGAGAAACTGAACAGCATGAAAAAAATCTCCAAAACACCTACACGTAAAGCATAGCAAACATCCTTTAAAGAGAAAGGGAAATATATTTATATGCCAGGCACAAAGTGAATTCTGGAAGAGAAATGCCAGGCACAATGCTAAGCACTTTACCTTTACAATCTCACAATGAGGTAGACAACATTAGCTCCATTTCCATGATAAGAAGAAAGAAATCAGCAAGTTTGAAATCAGAACGTAAATTGATTCTGAAGCTTTGGCAACTTTAGAATTATTTGCAATCTCAATAATTTATAAGCTAGAGTTTTAATGGCCACACACAGGGCAGGAGAACATTTTGACCCTCATAAGAAGAACTATAAAGTCGTCTGTCCAAACTAAAATTTAGGTTCTTAAAGTGCTATGTCAGTGAAAATATTAACTAAAATAATTGTCCTCTGGCAAAAAGAAATAGTAAAGAAACTTGTCTCAGTCCAGAAAGAAAGATCACAGGAAAAAATCACACGGTTTCTTTTAAAATTGATAATAACTTATCATTGTCATATAGGATTGTCTCATGTGTTTGTAGCATACAATTTTATACTACCTGTATAGAATGGGAAAAACAATACAGAGAAATTATTTTAAAATGATCTCAGGTTGGTGGTGTTTTGGAGTCTCTGGCCAAAGCAAAATAAAATTCTTTCTGGAAGGAGACATAGGATTCTCCCAAATAAGTCTTCACAAAAATTTAGTACACAGCTCAAGATTATACAGAGTTCTATAGATGTGCTGAGTGGCAAAATTAATGATGTGAGAACTTCAGATAATGAAAGTATAGGGTAGAAAATATAAAATAAGTATTAAGGAATGTTTATAGAACTAGAATAGGATTCGAAAACATGAATGAAGGATGTGATATTCTGAACTGAATAAACTTTTTATGTTTTTTATTGAAACCATTGATTATACATATTTGTGGGGTATATAGTAAACTATCAGTATTTGTGTACAATATGTGGTGAGCAAATTGGTATAGTTAGCATATTCATCACTACAAAACAATCATTGTTTCTGTCCATTAACCAATTTTTCCCTAACCTCCCCCTGCCCCTTCCCCAACTCTAGTAACCACAGTTCTGTTCTCTCCCTCTGAAATGAACTGATTAAAATTTCTTTAAAAATAACATCTAAGAAGAAAATCAGTGAAGTAGAAGACAGTTAAAAAGACTAACCCCCCAAAAGCATGAATAGTCAAAGAAATAAAAAATAAGAAAACAACATAAAGAATATAGTAAAATTTTCTAACATAAGTCTAATCAGAGGTGCAAAGAAAAGTATAAATAGAATGAAAAAGAGACAGTATTTGTTAAATAATGGTTAAAAATTTTCCAGATTTGAGCTAGTATATAAATACTCTGCTTTAGGAAGTCCAACACATACCAATCATGATAAATAGAAAGAAGTCCACACCTGGTCACTTCATAGTAAAACTGAAGAATTCCAAGGTCAAAGAAAAGATCTTAGTGTAGCTAGAAAGAAAAGACAGATTAGCTACAACATAACGACAAATTATACTGACAGCATCCCTCTCAAAGGTAAAATGAAAGCAAGGAGACAGTGGCATATCTTCAACATGATGAGATAAAATAACTGCAAACTATAATCTTATACCTAGCTATAATATTATTTAAAATGAGAGCAAAATAAAGATAGTCCCAGAAAAATGAGACAGCTTACTGCCAAACACCTCTATTAAAGAAACCATTAAAATTTATATTTCATGAAGAACTGGGATTCAGAATAGAATAAATTTAAAAGAATAATGAAATAAAATGCATAAATACCTTAGCCCAGTAGACAGTAAAAAAATGGTATTAAGTAGTAATCTAACAGTGGTGGTAACACAACAGTAGTAGTAGTATTAACAGTTGTAGTAGTATTTTTCTAAGAAAGATGTTGTCTTAATTTGTTTTGTGTTGCTATAACAGAATACCTGAGCTTGGGTAATTTATTTTTTAAAAAGTGGTTTGTTTGGCTCATGATGCTGGAGGCTAAGTCCAAGAAGCATGGCATCAGCTCAGCTTCTGGTTAGGGCTTCGTGCTGCATCATGACATGGTGGAAAAGCAGAAGGGGAAGTAGGCATGTGTGAAAGAGGGCAAAACACAAGAGGCAACCTGGCATTTTA
>NW_007733286.1:59125-60750 GCF_000696425.1 Galeopterus variegatus
AAAAAATGGTATTAAGTAGTAATCTAACAGTGGTGGTAACACAACAGTAGTAGTAGTATTAACAGTTGTAGTAGTATTTTTCTAAGAAAGATGTTGTCTTAATTTGTTTTGTGTTGCTATAACAGAATACCTGAGCTTGGGTAATTTATTTTTTAAAAAGTGGTTTGTTTGGCTCATGATGCTGGAGGCTAAGTCCAAGAAGCATGGCATCAGCTCAGCTTCTGGTTAGGGCTTCGTGCTGCATCATGACATGGTGGAAAAGCAGAAGGGGAAGTAGGCATGTGTGAAAGAGGGCAAAACACAAGAGGCAACCTGGCATTTTAACAACCCACTCTGGCAGGAACAAATCCTGTCCCGCAAACGTGGGAACTAATTCACTCCTGTGAGACTGTAATAATCCTTCCATGAGGGCAGGTCCTTCATGACACAAATGCCTCTTAAAGACACCACCTCCCAACACCAGTACATTGGCAGTTAAATTCCAACATGTGTTTTGGCAGGGACAACTCATATTTAAACCAGAGCAGATGTCTAATAGTCCTTTTTATGCTTTCTAGTCATTAATATTTGTCTTATACTTAATATCAGTGATATCCTATCCATCAACATACATGTGATCTCAGTGTCTCATTTTGTGTTTTCATCTAAGTGGAATTTATGTCAAAGTACTACTAATTCCATCTTCTCCGTCTTTTAAATAACTACATAGTCCTCTCCATTTCCAGTACCACTATGATAACCTAAACTCTTAACATAACAACATATCACCAAGTACCTTATAAGAATGCCCAGTCAGTCTCCCAGTTTCCTGTCTCATCTACTTTCTATCCATCCTGTGCTCAGGAGCAAAAACTGTCAAATCAGTCAAATCATGACAATCAAGACCTATAATGACCACTAATCAGAGTATGTCCTTACATAAATCAAAGTCTAATCATCAGTTTTAAAGTATTTTACCACTCCTTTAACACTCCTTCATCCTTTAATCAGATATAGCCTCTTAGTGCTTTGGCTAATACTTCATTCTAGCATGGAAAACCTAGCTTTCACTAAAACATAAAACTCTCCTTTCTGCCTCCAAACCCTTGTTCTGCTTATTCTACCCTCTTATTCCCCTACATTCTTCCTTCCATGGTCAGCATACTCTCCTCTGACCCTAAACTGTTTCTGCATTTCTCTGAGATATGGAAAAAGCTAGCCTACACAATTCCAGTTACTCCAAATAATATGCAATCATTAAGTCCTTTCATTAAATCCTCAATGAAAGATCAAACTGAGCTCAATTAGTATAATTTTAATATTAAATGCATTTTCTTTCTAATCTATTAGAAGTAGTAATCCATTCACTGAGTATAGTATAACTCTATTAAATGGAATAGAGTTACATTTTTTTCACTTTTCTGGATAGCAGAGAAAGGCCAATTGGTATAGAAGATTTGGCCCAGTATCATTATAATAAATATTCATAATCAGCCCTAATCACCAACATCCTAGAATACCACCTCATATAACATTATTATCTTTTGCTTAAACTGGAAAATTATCTAACAATAAGATAAAACACGTATAAAAATTACAAAGGTCTGAGCAGTAAAAGCATAAATCTTTTGGAAAATCTGGGTTAT
>NW_007733286.1:61516-63051 GCF_000696425.1 Galeopterus variegatus
ATGTGTTGGGAGCTGGGGAGTAAGAAGATAATGAATAGGATAGGAGAGAAGAAAGAAAATTTTTTCCTGGACACCACACCACACATGTACCTAAAAAGTTTATGGAATGCACTTCCAACCTACATCTCTATGCCATCATGCTCACTTGAGAATCCACTGAAAAATGTTGTTATTCAATGGGTGGAATTCAAATGAATAGAGTTGGGTCTCCCCAAAAGATATTTCAAAGTTATAATCTCTAACACCTATAAATATTACATTATTGGGAAACAGT
Source organism: Galeopterus variegatus (assembly GCF_000696425.1). NCBI lineage: Eukaryota > Metazoa > Chordata > Mammalia > Dermoptera > Cynocephalidae > Galeopterus > Galeopterus variegatus. Next base: position 61,791 of record NW_007733286.1, read on the forward strand.
GTCTTTGCAGATGAAATCAAGTAGGGATGAGGCTATGTCGAATTACAGTGTACCCTGATCCAATAAGACCAGTGTCCTTAGGAGAAGAGGAGACCAGACACAGACATACAAGAAGAGAACACTGCATGAAGACAGAAACAGAGATTGACATACTGAAGCTGTAAGTCAAGAAACACCAAAGATTGGCAGCAAACCACCAGAAGCTAGCAAGAGGCAAGGAAGGATTCTCCCTTATAGATTTCAGAGGAAGTATGGTCCTGCCCTCCCTTCAATTTTGGACGTTTAGGCCCAAGGACTAACAGAGAATACATTTCTGCTGTTTAAACCACCTGGTTTGTGGTGCCATGTTATGGCAACGCTAGGAAACTAGTACAAAAGGAGATGCATGTACCCTGCTTTTGAATACGCATTTTTTTTTTTTTGCATTTAAAAAAATAGATTTTTGAATGTATTCTGCATCTCAACTTTGGTGGTTAGAGCACTAAAAATTTATTCAATCACCAAGATGCCCCACAAGAATCTGAATAGGTGCCATCAAAATTCACACTCACATTAAAATTTTACTCATCCTGGGACCAGCCTTCCAGAATCTCAAGCTTCTCTAATGACTGCTAACCTATGAATGAATAGTCAGGGTTAAAATGTAACCAATTTAAGGAGCAAAAAACAAAGCCTCCCTGAGTGCCAAGGAAGAGAGACACTGCCAAAGGATCTGATGCTACAAAGATTAAACCCAATTGAGAGGAATAGTCTTTGAAAAGTCACCTCTTTTAAGTAAGACTGAGAAGTGAGACAGAAATGATAGCAGGCAGAAGCAAAAAGAAACAGGAAAATCAGAGATCAGCAATGGCAGCAAATAGAAATGGTGCCTGGGGCAGTGAACAGTGGACAATGATAACAGAAGAGAGTCAAAGATGGAGAGAGGCACTTCTGCAGCACTGAAAGCATCGAGCATCTTTTAAGCCTCACATCTAATGTCCTGACTCTCCATGGGACACACAGAGGACATAGCTCAACTCTGCAGCATTTGTAGGCAGATATACAGGGAAATATTGCCTGAAAGCTGTTAAAATCTCAGATGTCCATGCAAGCCAAGCCAAGCTAAGAAATTGCCAAACATCCACTAGCTTTCAGTACTGGGTAGTTCTAGCAGTCACTTCCAGAAGACTCAGCAATGACCCATACTAGTGCACTGGCTTTTCTGGGTGATATGCAATGAAAGCAAGACATCAAGAAAGACCACTCTAGGGCTGGAGTTAAG
>NW_007733286.1:63414-70691 GCF_000696425.1 Galeopterus variegatus
TCTGGGTGATATGCAATGAAAGCAAGACATCAAGAAAGACCACTCTAGGGCTGGAGTTAAGCAAGAGAAATAGGGGCCGGCCCGTGGCTCACTCGGTAGAGTGCGGTGCTGATAACACCAAGGCCGCGGGTTCAGATCCTATATAAGGATGGCCGGTTTGCTCACTGGCTGAGCGTGGTGCTGACAACACCAAGCCAAGGGTTGAGATCCCCTTACCGGTCATCTTTTAGAAAATAAATAAATAAATAAATAAGCAAGAGAAATAGACACAGCTCCTCCAAGAATATGTTTGTACCATTCTATTGGTTCCTACTTGTCAATAAAAGGATGTGATCTGGTGCACAGATATTAGTGCACTGGCTTTTCTGGATGACCTGCAACGAAGAGCAAGAAACACAGCCTTACTAAGTGGAAGGATTTTTCCCACCAGTCCTCTGGGATGGTTGCAATACCTCCCTTCTCCCCCACCATCCACCCCTGGTTTATGTGTTTGAAGAGTGTGTTGTCTGGAACGAGTAATAATTACTAAAATTAGTTACTGACAAATTTCACTAAAATCCACTCGCTAGGAAAAAAGAGAAGGGTGCCTAGGGTATTGCTTTTAATTGGGTAAGGAATCTGACAAAGGTAGAGATTCCTGTGTAATGAAGAAAAAGAAAAAAAGGCATTGAGTTCCTAGACAAGTTCCCAAAGGGACAAGGAGCAGGAGTGGAGGTGAATGCCCTGGCCCCAGAGACAAACGTTTGCTGCTTCACTACTTTGCTGAGGGCCAACATATCTATCTGATGGAACTCTATTTTCGGCCACAGTAAAACTTCTCTTGAGATTCACAGAATTGAGTTCCAAGCTTAAGTTTAGAAAAATACAACTTGGTCAGTGATATTTCCAATGTCAGACCACTAATGTAAATATTTTTTAAAATTCCAAATAATTGGAACATGAAACATTTGAGTAAATTCTCAATGCCAGAAAACAATCTGGGTAATCACATGCTCCAGATCCTTTCTGTTTGTATTTGGTGGTGAGCCGTCTAATTTGTACTTTAATATGTTTACAAATTTACCTTTCCTTAGGTTTTAATGTTGGCTAATGTTTAAATCAGTTTTTCCCTGAAAACAAAGCAAGTAGAAAAGGGCTAACTATAATCAGTAGCAATCGAAGACAAATAAGGTTTAAATTTGACACGAAGAGTAAAAATATATTGTTTGGTAGAGAAATGGCTCGGTATACTGTTAACAGGGGCACATCTGCTACCGGCACTCAAATAACTATGGCGAGGCCTCGTGTGGTGCACAGGAAGCCTTCAACAAATGCTCATCCCATTTAATATTCATTGATTCAAGAACGCATGGACTGTGACTCACTGCTAAACTGAAATCACGAACAGGCCTGCTTTTGTTTGGATACACATGAAGACAAAGGCTGATGCACAGTCTCTTTCAAGGTCTCTTCCAGCAAAACAAAGCATGAAACAACCAGTGACAGAATTATCTATATTAAGATATGGCCAGAAACTGCACACCAGAAAACTGCCAAGTTATAGAAGGTAAGAAAAGACAAAAACCAAGCCCTGTCAATGTAAGTGGCATAATATTTAGGAGAGGAAGCATATTTATAATTCAGTTGCCATAAGAAATAACTTCCTCAGGTGGAAGTTAAAGAAAAAGCATAGGCAACTCTTTGTTTATTCAACAAATCTGCCAGAGAATCGTAAGTACTAGATTAGTAAATGCTTTATAAAAATCAGGGAGGCTTAGACCTAAGTGAGAACGTGCACTGTAAGGGATTAATCATGCATTGTTTCAGATAATGCAATGGAGCACTTGCAAGTTCCTCTAGGTAGTGGAGGAGGGTTTCCTTTCACAGTTCGTAGCATTTTGAACGTGGCCATAGGTGATGCAGACCGTCCACTTTAGAACAGTGCCAAGTGTGATGAATGAGATTGAAGCTAGAGGTGTAACACACAGTGAGTGAGTACAGGACCAAACTGAGAAGCTTAATAGGAAAATGACTATAGGCACTTTATGTTAGAGCCAAAAACTTGAGAAAAAGCCACATGCTTTAAGGAATAAATGAACTACAGTTTGGTTTTATAGGCTTGAAAAGCTTATTGAAAAGAACTAGAAATGCTCAAGTATCTAACAGAAAACAAGACCCAACAAAATGCAGAAATTGTTAATCATCTGATTGAAATTTAGTGAAGTATTTGTAATGAATTAGAAGCCAAAATAAGTAAGTAGGGAATAAAAAGAAAAATTGGAATGCAAACTTTTTTTTTTTAATTGAAGGGTAGAAGATTGAAATCACTCTGGTAACGATTAAAAAAATGTGTACCCTCAGTGAATAAATACTGAGAACAAAAGAATCCATCTAGTAAAATGACAGTGGGAATTAGAAATGAGGCATGAGGAAATAGCTGAATTACCAACTACCTTGCAACAACCTTTATAAAGGAAAAGCTGGAGCACTACTCAAAGGAGTTATCACATTTCCTGACACGATTTTGTAATAAAATTGTATTAAAGGAAAATTGTGGCGAGGATTCAGTGATTCTGAAGCTATGCAGAGCAACACAGATGGAAAAATACCTTGTTTATCTAAAAGCATTTTAAAAAGAAATAGGTTTGAAAAGGCATTCTGGGCTGTTAGAGTTGAGGCACTGAACGACTCAAGGCAAGACCTTAAAAGGAAAACATTACAAACATGTTTATGCTGGAGTTAGTATAAGGGTAGAAAAAAATGGAAAACAACTTAAAAATAAATATGATATACCTGAGGGAGAAAAAGCATTTTCCTGTTTCCAGATTTATTTGAACATTTTTCAATCTCAAATTTTAACAGTTTTTATTAAAAAAATCTTAATTTACTAGGAGAAACTTCTTAGCTTACTTGTAAGGAGAAAACAGAATTCATTTTTTTTTTCTAAAATAAAATGATTAAGCAAAATATAGTAGTTTGTCCTGTTAAGTTCATATCCATCAAAAAGACAGAGAAATTTATAGTTTTCAAAATTGTGCAATGAGAAAAGAAAAAAAGAGGGATGGGGATGAGGAGTGGCAATGTCACATTTGTAAATAAAAGCATTCAAAGACAAACCAGCTACCACTAGCACCTTTTTTGATTATCATGAATTAATCATTTTAATATTTCATAACATACACATTCTACGTTATACCACGCTTGGTGTTCTGGCAGGTGTAGAATAATAAAATGTCTCTGGAGACTTACAGAGTGACTCTCTGGGAAGTGTCAGTACACAGTCACAGGAATGGGCATCGAATCAAACCTGGGCAGGTTGCATTTAATTTGCAGCCTTCATAAACACCAGGGCTATCCTTTTTACAGCCTGCATTTGTCATTTTGAAGGGAAGCCAGGAGCTCTAGTTTTTTGCTTCCTGCTTCTAGACCAGCTTGTCAGATGCCTCAGGCAAGGAGCCATATTGCTTTCATTACTTTCCTGGGGTAGATTAAAATGTCAAGTGCAGGTGAGCATTAAATAAACGTTCGAGGATGATGATTGCCAGGATCACACCTAGGCAACACTGTGAAGGAGAAAGTTTTCTTTGGAAGTTCCAAAATTCTGGTTTAATTTTGGTTTTTAAATGTTTAGCCCACTCTACTTCTCCTTGGAGGCCTCCACTAGCCTGTGATTCCCTGCCAACTACCCACTCTCTACCCACCTCCACTGTGGAGCAAACGCTGCCATGCCTGGCGCACATCCTCTCAGAACGTCTTCTTGCCCTGCATGTCCACTCTGAGTCAGCACCAGGACTCTTTGCCCAGGGCCTTCTCTGGACTCCAGAGTGGAAGTGGCAGAGAAATAATGCCAATGCTACCAGCCTGTCACCAATGACAGACAGGAGTTGATGATACCCTGGTTAAATACTCCATCTCCCTTCTGGACCCACGGAGAGTAACTCTGAGACTTGTTTTGCACTGCATCCCAGAGGCACCCAGTTACACACAGAAGTTGTTACTGGCTCCCTGCCCCTGTGTGTCTCAATCTCCAGGTCTCTCTCAGTGTTTATTGGGGATCATCTCCTAAATAAACTACTTGTACTAAAATCCTTTTCTCAGGGTCAGCTTCTAGGGGCACTGAAACAGACATACTCTAATCCAAACCCGGTATCATTCAATAATGGAATAAGGTCCCTTCTACCTTAGCATGCATTTAGGCCAACATGTTTTACCTATTTCTGAGTAATTTGAATCTTAAGACGTCTTTCTAAAGGGAATACAAACTTCCCCTTTTTTAAAACAGATATGAGTAAGCGGATGAATAGGAAACACAGCATCTTCAACAGCAAGTTTTTAAGTAAGGAATAAGCCATTTTCCTGTGTGTTTTTCCTATAGGGCCATCTCTGATCATCAAAATGTAAGATTCAATGCCTTTAACTAAGGGTAATGTGTTACTTTTCAAGTGATCAGTACTCAACTGTTCTCATCTTCAAACAGAAACCGACCCCTCTAAAAGAACTTTTCACTTACACACATCAAAGTAAGACTCAAGTCAGATTCAGTCAGTCTCGTCAATTGCGGGCAGCCTGTCTGGGCAATTTAGACACATATCCCAGTTCTCAGTCTTAAGTGTGCATCAGAATCACCTGGAGGGCTTGTGCTAGTTTCTATTTCAATAGGTCTGGGAGGGGACTGAGAATTTGCATTTCTAACAGGTTCTTAGGTGATGCTGATGCTGTTAGTTGAGAAAGCATGTACTGAAATTCAACTGACTCCTCTGCATTTCCTTCAGTGAACGCTTAGTTCGATAGTGGACACTTGCTTCCTAGCATTTTCCTGCCTTTTGCTTTAATCGCTTCCTGAAAGGCAATGCTGTTACTTTACAACTGATTGATCCTTAATCTAGTTTTTTTCAGTATTCTTTATTGCCAGCTAAACTCATCTTCTCCTTTAAGACATCACCCTGTTTAGTAACAGTGAATTTTCTCCATTCATTCAACAGTGACAGTAATTCTGCCAGATAGTGAATATAACAGACACAGTCCCCACACCTGGCTGTGTTTGCATTGTCTCACACCACTTTAGCTTATAAATGGCAAAAGTAAAAGGTCATAATAATCATAAGGGTCATGTCTCAAAATATTGCATCCCACATTTAGTTGGCAAAGACGGCATCTGGCAAAATGTTGAAAATGGTATATTCTATATGGAAATAAGAAACCAAAAATAAGAGACCTGCAGGTTATTTTAATAAAACAATTTGAGGTAAAAAATATCAGATGCAAGAATCTTTAATAAAAAGAACTGATGCAGAAGGTTATTACTCATAGCTGTCTATTAACCTCATATATAAATTATTGCTTATACTCTATAATGTAATGTACATAACATAACTAAAAGGCAACTATTTAGGAAGAAACCAAAAAAGAAATAAAAAGATGCATAAAAGACAACTTTTTAACATTAAAGAACATAATAATGTTCTATGTGGACCCAATAAAAATTACAAAAACATAATTTGTTTTCAGAAAATAAAACAAAGAATCAGTACCAGCATGCTTTGACACAAATCTAATTATGGATACTGTACGTACATTTGTTGGGATTTAATATGCAATACATCTGGTGTGACAATGTGACAGTGTGATAATTACTGTTACTCATTCCATATTCTTTTCTTTCCTTATCACTTTGCTTCTATAAAATATTGTTTCTTTTGTTGAAACATAGACTTCCAAAAAATCATATTTTTGTGCTCAAGGGTATAGAACAACACTTATCCCTTTCACAGTATCTATAAAGTTGCTTGTATTTGGCTACCAGAGCAGTCTGAACTTCAGACATTCTTCCATGCTGAAAAAATATATAATTTCCTTGAAAAACGTCATGTGGCTTTATGCCATAAGCTTGGATATCTTTAATAAAGTGAACGGTGTCTCTAAAGCCAATTTGATGACTCCTCATTGTCTTTCGGAGTCTGGATGTGATCTGATTATCTTCTTTCATTGAATTATGTCATTCTTTAAGCCCAACTGAAAAAACCTTGTCCTAATAAGCCTCTATTTTCTTTCCTTGATGATTGTCTTTGGAGGTGATCACACTTACGAATTCTGAAAGGAGCCTGTACACAGAGCCCTTGTTGAAAAGAATAAAAGATGTTGAAAGCAATGGAAGCAGTAGAATATTTGTCTAATAGATCTAATAAATCTCTCACGTAAAGACTTGCCCAGACACACACACACACACACACACACACACACACACACACACACACACCTTCCTGTTCTTTGGCACATGATTTGTGACTCTCAGAGCTTCATTCCTTGCTGCGTCCCAGAAGACACCCAGATATGAAGATGATGGTGGCCACAGCTGTTCCAGGAGGCCATGAGTACTCAGCTGGTTTGGTTGAGGCGAAAACTCTTTTGCCTCGGATCCCTATAACAGCCCCCTGCTCAGATTACCAGGACTGTGGAACTGGGGGAAAGCCTGAATTGTAATAAGCGACAAACATCCTCCAGCTACATAACTTGTCTCTGATCCAGTAACTTGTTCTCTTCTTGCATCCAGATAATTTTCATCTGACTATTACCAAATTTTCTTACAGACATGAATGTCCCTTAGTTTTCAACACTCTTTCTCACAATAGTGCTTATGAAACAAGACATACACCACATAGACGGTCACCTATAGAATCTGAAAGACCCATCTAATTACTATTTTGTTTTGTTTTTTTATTTTGTATTGACTACTACAAATATTCAAAGTAATATGTGGGCTACCATGTCTGACATCTAATTATTTTTATTTGCTAGCATATGTGTCACTTTGTTTCTATGGTATATATCATAACAACTTACTTATTTTCATATTTTAGAAAAGCAAGTCCAAGAGACCCATATGAAACAATGCAAAGAGGGGCAATAACATTTGTGGTTCTTCCATCACAGCATTACTACGTCATATAATGATATATTGATATGTACAGCATTATGATAAAGGAATCGCCCATTTATCCAGAGCAATGAGAAACAGAGTATTTGTATCTTCCTCTAAATGTTGGAGATCCTCAGGGCTTGGTCCCCAAGATCTTTCTTTTCCTTTTTCTCTGCATTCTTTTCCTAGATCAACTCAATTACCTTATAACTTTAAATATCATCTGTATGATATATTCTAAATTTATATCTCCAGTCCATACCTTGTCTCTGAATTTCAAAATTCATATTTCCAATTATTTGTTACGTCTCCACTTTAGAGTCAAAGAGCCATCTGAATCTTAACCTCAAACTGAAATCTCCATTCCATCCTCTGCCCTGCT
>NW_007733286.1:70937-85274 GCF_000696425.1 Galeopterus variegatus
CTACGTCATATAATGATATATTGATATGTACAGCATTATGATAAAGGAATCGCCCATTTATCCAGAGCAATGAGAAACAGAGTATTTGTATCTTCCTCTAAATGTTGGAGATCCTCAGGGCTTGGTCCCCAAGATCTTTCTTTTCCTTTTTCTCTGCATTCTTTTCCTAGATCAACTCAATTACCTTATAACTTTAAATATCATCTGTATGATATATTCTAAATTTTTATCTCCAGTCCATACCTTGTCTCTGAATTTCAAAATTCATATTTCCAATTATTTGTTACGTCTCCACTTTAGAGTCAAAGAGCCATCTGAATCTTAACCTCAAACTGAAATCTCCATTCCATCCTCTGCCCTGCTGCTCAGATCTATTCCTTACCTTGTCTTCCTTATCTTAGTAATGGCACCACTATCACCCTCACTTGCCCAAGCCAGATAATTAGAACTCATCTTTTATTTTTCTTGCCACTCTCAACTTTCATATTTCATTGAGAACACACTTCTCTTCATCACCTCTGCCACCATCTTGGACCATCACATCTCTCACCTAGGCTATTAAAAAATCCCAACTGGTGCATCACCATTTCCCCTCCAATCAATTTTTCATGGATGACAGAGTAATCCAGATTTTAAAGCATCATCACTTTAAAGTCCCGTAACAGCTCCACTGAACTTAGACTGAACTCCTAAGACACAGAGTGCATGATTTGGCTTCCGCTGCCTTCTCCACCTCACTTTGTTTTGCTCTGTCTGGCTCTCTCTCTTATTCTATCCACAACAACCCTATTTCATTTTCCAGAGCTCAGCAAGTGCTTTCCTCCCTAAGTCTTCTTGCTTAGGCTGCTTTCTCTGTCTGAAATGCAGCTCTGTCCCTAGTCTTGTCATAATTGGCTCTATTTCCATCTTGATGCTACATATTAAATCACACCTCAGACTTGCTGCCACTGGCTGTCCTCTCTGAAGTAGTTCTCTCCTGTTATTCAAAGCCATAGTACTCCATTCATTTAATGTCCCTTAGTTATTACCTCACTTTTCGTTTAATTGTTCATCATCTGTCTCTGCTCACCAGGCTTCAAGCTCCTGCAGGGTAGAAGCTATTTCTATTAGGTTCATCACTGTCATACATAGCCAGCAAAATGTTCAGCATATACTAGGCATTTAATGAATAATGTTCTACAGTAATGAGTAGGATAATGGTAGTAATTATAATAATATCAATTTATAAGCTCTTATGAAGGGAAAGTCACTGTTCTAACTGTTTTGTGTGTATTAACTCATTTAAAGGGCTAAATACTATTATTATCTCCATTCTATAGATGAAGAAGCTGAAGTACAAAGAAGTTAAGTAAGTGGCAAAGTCATAAACTAGACCATCTTGATTTTCTATCCCCATCAGCCACACTCATAACAATCCTGCTATGTTACCTGTTAAAACGTAAGGGTGAACGAAGGTCAAGGAATCAAAGGACAACAAAATATATTTTATAAAAAATATATAAAAACAAAACACAAGAATTAACAAATGTCAAAGATTTTTAAAACAAAATTGTTTTTTTTTTCATATAAAAACTTTACCCACACAAAAAACGTAAGGGTGAACGAAGGTCAAGGAATCAAAGGACAACAAAATATATTTTATAAAAAAAATATAAAAACAAAACACAAGAATTAACAAATGTCAAAGATTTTTAAAACAAAATTGTTTTTTTTTTTTTTTCATATAAAAACTTTACCCACACACTGTGACTCATTTGATGGTTTAGAAGGTATACCTGGGCCACCCAGCATCTCAGTGCATCATAATGATTACTGGTCATCCATGACAGCTGTGGAATGTAGACTATATAGGTCCAATCTCACTGGAATATTTTTCATTTATAAAATATCTTGTATAAGATCATTCAGATAGATTTTTAAATTTTATATAAGCTGAAAATATAATGTCAGCTGTTTGACCAAACCGGACTAGATTTTGAGAGAGTGGGGTATTTGTAAAACTGGGTAGTTTTCAGACTCAAAAGCATTGGGACAGTGGGCCTGATCCTTGAAAGGAAAGGCAATCTGGAAATACAAGACACAGTTTTCACTGTTCTCCAACTGATGTCTCATCCTAAGATTGATTGTGATGTTCTTGTAAATCACCATACAACCCCTAAGCATCCCATGGATACACTCACTGATTGGCTCATGCAGCTCCTAAAAGTTATTTCCAACTATGGTGACCCATGCTTGAGGCATGATAGCTGCAAAATAAATTGTGAAAAAGAAGAAAGGAGGATGGTTTTTGGCCTCTGGGTAATTCAGAGAAACCATATTTGGCAGCAGCAAGTTGTGAAAACAACATTTATCAGCATCAAAACTGGACTCCAGGGGAGTCTGATACACATCCCATTATTTGGTCTCTCAGATGTTCCAAAGTTGAAGCACACAGCGGACTGCTTGAAAAAATAAAGACTGGCCTTTGTCTGTTTTCATTTTTCCCTACATGCTTTCCAAGATCTTATCTCATTACCTATCCCTCTTTTAAGTGTGATTTCTGTCTTCTTTCCTAAACAGACCACAGCTTCCTTGATTTAGCACTACTTTGGCTTCTTGGAAAGTCTTTATATTTAATCCTCAGGGGTAAACAAACTTCTTCAATCTCTCCAAGTAAGACTAAGTATAAAACCTAATAGTAGTGTTGTTATCTACCCAGAGTAATTGGTGGCATTTGGGAGGTAGGGCAAGAAAGGCGGTTGGAAAATGACAACCAACTTTATTTTCTATGTTATTTTCTATAACTTATAAGATATACAGTGACATCTCAATATTATTATAACAATAAAAATATGATGGATTTGTAGCTAAATTATAGAATTCCTCAGGGTAACAGTTGAGTCTACAGAACAGGAATTTGACAACATGACTCTGAACTTTTACGCTTCTATCCCTCTTTCCCTGAGTGTTTAAGAGATATATCACACATATACTCCATGCAATGGGTTGATTCTGTCTCTTAAATAGCTCATAATCATTAAAAATTTAAAATGTAAAGTCTTTTTATTATACATAGACAATAGATATTTTGCCAATTACCTACTATCCTTCAACTGTGTCCTACACCTAGGTAGTCTAATCATAAATAAAGATAGAAAAAGCTCAAGCCCTCCTGGGTCTAACCATCTACTGGGAAAGACAGACAAATAAACAAGTAAGCAAATAAGCAAATACAACTAATGAAAAGTTGCAACAGAGGCAGGAGCTATACTGCTATCATGCTATAATGGGAGGATTTGACCCAGGTAAAATTGTCAAAGAACTCTTCCTTAACTAAATGACATTTACTGATATCTACAAGATGAGGAAGCGAAAACTGGATCTGGCAAAAGACCAACATATGGCAGGAGACAGCCGGTCCAGGTGCGGGGATAGAAGACTAGTGTGATCATGATCTGAATGGGGATGATGGTGAGCAGGGACAGGGAGTAGAAAATGTTTCTTAAGGGACTAAGAGGAGACAGCTCACATGTGGTGTCATAGGCCACACTCAGGTGTTTTGTGTTTATTCTAAGAGTGCAGAGAGACTCCTGACAGGTCTTCAATCTGGATGCCAGGAAGTGAGGTACTTGCCTTGGAAAGAGGCCTCTGGCTGCAGTGGAGAGAATAGAACACAGGGCCTGAGTGGCTGCGGGTGGCCCTATGACGAGTCCCCTGCAGTAGTCCAGAGAGCAAATAGTGATTTGGTCTAGCAGGTGCTGAGGATGGACAAAGGCAGGATTATTTGAAGGATATTTCTGAAGCAAAATGAGCCAGACTTGGGGAAGACTGGGAATCGGGAAGAGGAAGAAGGTATGGAGAGGACTCCTGAGCTGTTAAATCCTTCATACTATTTAACATAAATTCCACTGAAACAACAGATAAAGGGGGTTAAGGGAAAAGTAAGATGACACAGTCTTATACTATCAGATTTTAATACTAAATATAAATGTTCATACTTGCTTACAGAAATGAAGTATTTACTTAGGCTTATTTGAATGAATAAAAATTGTCCACTGAACTAAATTGACAACATGAAAAGTAATGAGCTCATTCACAATAACTTTTTGAAGAACAAAAAGCACTGGATTTTTATTACATGCAGGGAAATAATGTAATATATTAGTTTTTTAAACATGAATTTTCTCTCAATCACTAACCAAGAAGCAGAAACACTAAAATCAAATATCAGCACACATGTAACAGACAAAAGAATTCTCAGTAGTATAACTAGAACTTTCGGAAATAAAGCTACCAAAGGAGAGACATAATTTGTTTTTAAGTGTAACATCTGAGCAGTTGTAATAGCAAAAACATCGTATTTATGTTGAAAAAATTATAACTGAAATGATTAATGATAAAGGTAAAATAAATCATTCTATTTCAAGAATTTAGTTAACCATTGCTATATTTTTCTTAAGTCTTAGGTTGATAAAATATCTACAAGACCAAAACAGAGCTCTAGGGGACTGTATGGGGCAGACCCTGTGATTTCCTATCTGCCAATCATTTCTGTTATTGATTTCAAAAACTAAATTGTAACTCATTTTTCTCCAGGAAGATTATATATATTGCTCTCTACCTCAGTATTTGGTATGCAGTATAGATTGTATCTTATTCTTGCTTTAGTTATTTAATTTTTATATATTTAGTTGTCAACTAATTTTATGCCCTCAAGCTAGTTTTTGTTTTCCCTTCATTCTTTGGTGGAGTATTCCACATCTAAAAATACTTAATTAAAGTTTAATTGATAAATGAATGAATGATTGAATGAATTCTCTTTATCTTTCAGGGGAATTAATAGTTCATACTAAATTGTTTTTGTTTTAATTGTGACAAGCTAAAGAAAGGATAGAGATACCATTAAAATGTTTAGTTATCTGTTCTCATGACATTACAATGAAATTGATTTTGCTCATGCTATATTAGTACAATGAAAACCCAATGAAGAGATAAACATATTAATTGGAACAGAACCAACCATCCTGGGAAATACATAAAAGACAATAACCATTAAAAATTTTCTACAGAATCACCATTTGGAAGAACCACTTCTTATGTAATATTTCAACTAATGGAAAAAGAAAGATGAGATAAATATTGAATGGGAGATTAGGGGGTCCTATGTTCAGATTGCAGCTCTGCAGCTAAGCAGCATATTTCCCAGCACACATTACTTCATTTTGAAGAGCATGAAATTTATTGAAGTCAAAGAGGAGCAAATCGACTTTCCAGACATGTTTCAAAATAAGCATGGTGAATTTCAAAACTTCTTTCCTTCCTCCTTCTCTTCGCAATACAATTATGTAAACAATGGCTATAATTTAGTGCATGTATAGACCCATACGTATAAAATTAGAAGTAAACATACCACTTTGACCACTGGGAACCCCGGAGTGGAAGATTCCCTATTCTTTAACCATTATGAGTAAATTGAAAGACATTCCAAAGATGAGGAGTTCGGCCTAGTGGGAAATCTACAGCTTCCATCTTTCATTTATGGTTTTAGTGTTTGCTATCATCACAGTGTTTCCTGGCAATTGAACTTCTGCTTTTGAAAATATACCTTGCTTTGAGTGCTACTAGTGAATTGGGACAAAAATTCCAGTTGTGCTAAGAAAAAAAAAATGCAATAATAATATAACACCCATACACATACGTGCACGCAATGACAGATATCTCTGTCACTGCATTTTAAATCCTCAAGTATATGATATAAAATTTCCAGCAAAACTGTAAACAAAACCTAAAAAATAAACAACAACAATAACAACAAAAAGCCTTTATATAATTTGCCTAAAGGAGAACTTGGGCAATAAATAAAGTAAAATCAAAATTGTGGGGTTCAGGAGTCCTCAGTCCTACCTAAAGGTCACTAATAATAATGTTTTAGAGAATTCACAATATTCCTTAAAGAAAATCAACAAATTTGCTCATTTTGATATTTAGACACTATCTTTGGCAATACTAAATTATGAAAGATGAATAATATGAAAGGAACAAAAAGTGAATTTCTTAACAAAATCTGTTGCAGCTTGCTTTAGTTATATAATTGTAGCCGTTATTTTTAAGCTAAAGAGTACTCAGAAAAACAAATATCTAGGAGCAGTTAAAAACTGCAAATAAGCTTGGAACTAATGAGGCTTATTGAAAAGAGTAAGTTAAAAACTGAAGCTAAATATTCAAGACGGTAAATGCGATTTTAGCCGTACAGCATAAAGTTCTTCATCACATACCTTTACAAAGCTTCCTTTTGGGGAGAGGGGGATAGATACTTACACTGATGGTATACTATAACTGTGAGGGAATGGCCCTCTGGCTGGATGGTTTGTCTCCTTTCTTTATAACTCAACAATTTGTTGTCAGCACTATATTCTGTCATTAACATTCGGTCCATGGGCCAGCCCGGTGGCGCACTGGAGAGTGCACCACTTGGGAGCGCGGCAGAGCTCCCGCCGAGGGTTCGGATCCCATGTGGAGACCGGTTCCCGCTCACTGGCTGAGCGCGGTGCGGGCGCAACACCGAGGGTTGCGATCCCATTGCTGGTCACTCGTACGGGCGCGACACCGAGGGTTGCGATCCCATTACCGGTCAGTAAAAAAGACAAAAAGGAAAAAAAAAAAAAAACATTCGGTCCACTATTCAAGTTATTTGTATATTTCTCTCCCATCCCTTTCACATCCTCCTACTATGACAAAATCAAATGCATGTTGAAGGCAAAGCTCACGTATTCCTCATTTTGGTTTGGTTTTGGGTGATTCACACAAGTCTCATGAAAGATCTCCTAAAAGAAGGTTCCTGTGGGTTGGATGCTGAAATCCGAAGAGAGGTCACCAGGAAGCAAGAGGAAAACCCACCACAGACAGAACAAAGGGAAAGGGTGGGACACAATGCATGGTTCAATGTGGTTAGAGTATTACTGGGGAGTGGGGGTGGTGGAGCAGGGGATAGTGCCACAGGGAGCACTTTGAGAGACAGGGCTGGACATGTAGACAAGAGCTGATCACCTTCTTATCCTATGGGCAATGCAGAACCACTGGCAGATTTTAAGCAGGAGATTGACAACAATTGGTCACTGAATTAACTTAGAAAAGGTCAGAAAAGGGCAAGAGAGAAATATATCACTCCACATTTTCTGGTTTGAGTAACCAAGAAAATGAGTCCATTTAATCCATGAAATAAGACGAAGAAAAGAGCCACTTTGGTTAAAAAAATGTTTTCAATGACTTGAGGATTTATTTAATGACTGAAATGGGGAAGAATGGGAGGTACAAATTATCACAGGGGACGCCAGAAGTTATGACTCAAACGTGTTAGGTTCTGAGATGCCCTTTTGCCTACTCGGTGTGTTATTGTAAGCTGTTTTAACTCTCTAGTTCCCCCATTTATAAAATGAAAATATAATAGAGTCGTGACATTAAATAATATAATACATGGAAAGTGTTTAGAATAGTGCCTGGCTCCATGAAAACCAAAAATGCTAACATTTAATGTTAGTGTTATCAGCCACGCTGTGTGGAGTGGCCTGCGGACAATTGGACAGACTCATGTGATTTCTAGGGGATTCTCTTCAGTGCTTTTCTGGCCTGGCCTCTGTTGATCTTTGAACTCTCTTTTCCTTTGACTTCCTCAAGAGGAGACACATGTCCCCTGCTCTTCTTGATTCTTCTTATTCTCTCTGCCATCATCTCTTCCTGCACCCATCCTTTGAATGTTGGTGAATCCAGCATCATGCCTTTGGAGGGCAGACTTCATGAGCATTTTAATTTCTTAAAATGGTATGAAATTGTGATGGGTTTAATTGTGTCACCCCGAAAGTTATATTGAAGTCCCAACCCACAGTACCTCAGAATGTGACCTTATTATAAATAGGGGCATTGCATATATAATTAGTTAAGATGAGGCTATATACCAGGGTAGGGTGGGCACTCAGTTCAATATGACTAGTGTTCTTGTAAAAAGAGGACAGAGTTACACAGAGAGAAGAATGCCATGTGACAACAGTATGGGAGATTGGAAGGATTTAGCTGCAAGCTAAGACATGCCAAGGATTTGACAGCACCCTAAGGAGCTAGAAAGAGGCAAGGAAGTTTTCAGAGGGAGCACAGCCCTGCCAACGCCTTGATTTCAGACTTCTACTCTCCAGAACCACGTGGCTACACATTTCTACTTTTTTAAATGATCCAGTTTGTAGTACTTCGTTATTAAAGCCCTAGAAAATATAGAAATACTTACAAGAATATGCTTTTTTTTCCAAAAAGAAGGTTCCTAGCTTTCATCAGATTCTTAAAAGAACTTGAAATCCAGGAAAGCGTGAGAGCAATGGTCCTTGCACTTTCTTCTAGTAATCCTATTTATTTTTGTGACTTTAAACTGTAACCTGGGTGTCCCCGTCTCCCACCTCTGTATCACCAATTCAGACCTCTCATTAGCTCTGGAACTTTATGTCTACTTGAAATCCTCACTTATATATCCCACACTGTATCAAGGACATGGTGAATTATCATCACCTTTCTCACGTCAGTAAATGATGCCATTGTTCACTCAGCTGTCCAGCCCCAATCCTGAGCAGCCCATATGAGCCATAATTCAACTCATCATAAGACTCATTAGCTTGATCTCTAAAATAAATGTTGAATCTGCCCACTTCTCTTCCACCTTCTCTCCCACCCCCAGGCTTGCCACTGTCACTCTCTCATGCAGTAATGCCACTGCCTCCCTCCCCGCCTTCCCTCTTTCATCCTTCTTGCTTGCAATGCACTCAGGATCGGCACCTATGGTGGAAAGAAGTAAAACAGGATTTTGAAGAGAGAAGAGTTGGGCTGTGAAGCTTAGAGCCAGCCAGCCTGCTTTTCCCAGGATTTCCCACTTTTAGCACTGAAAGTCTTGTGACCTGGGAAACCTCTTAGCTGAGGGCCAACTGGCACTGTTGGTAACCATAGTCGTGATGTCTAACAAGTCTAACTTGTCATAACAAGGTCTCAAGTGACCCATGGGAACCTGCGAGGTTGGGATGGTTCTGAATTGAGCCTGCAGTGTTACTGTTCCTCTTTGGGGTGAGCGGACTGAGTCTTTATGTCGCTGCATTAGACACAGGATGTTCTAGGAAGGTGGCATGGCTTTATGCAAGGTGCATCAGAAGGGAATTCCTGGGGAGGTCTGACAGTTGAGGTCTATCATCCAGAAGTACTCTCAGGCTGGGAAGTAGGAATTTCATGCCTCATGGGAAATTTGGGTAGCTTAGCACAGCATTCACTACAAATATCATTGCTAAATATGAGCATGACATATTCAGAGAAATGCAAGCAACTCCTTGTTTCACAACAACTGAAAGTAAATGTAGGCAGTAACAAGGTTAGAGGGATGTTGGCAGGAGTCAGGTCATGATGCTTCTTATACATTATGGTAAAAAAATAAACAAAACAAAACAAAACATAAGCTTGACCATGAAATCTTCATGGAACCATTTTTTTCCTTTTTCTTTTCTGTGATCATTGTGATTACTGCAACCAAACAAACACATTTGAAGTAACATCCTCTCATGCTAGTGACTTAGCAAACAGGCAATAGAGGGAATTTTCTAAACCTGGAAAGGAATCTATGGGGAAACTATAGTTAACATCTTATTTAAAAGCAAAAGACTAAACACTTTCCCCCTAACGTCAGGAACAAGCCAACGATGACTGGGCTCATCATCTTATCCGCCATAATGGAAGTCGTAACCAGTGCAATTAGACAAGAAAAAGAAAGGAAAAAATGTAGAATGGAAAGGCATAAATAAAACTCTCCCTGTTTGGAAACAACATAGTTGTCAATGTAGAAAATCTCAAAGAATCCACAAAAAAGCTATTAGAACTAATGAGTTTGGTAGACCTCAGGATACAGGGTCAATTCACACAGACACACAGACTCACACACTCACACACACACACACACACACACACACACACATGCAAGCACACACATACACAAAACTATTGTATTTCTATGGAGTAGCAACAAACAATTGAAATTGAAATTTTTTAAAAGTATCATTTAAAATAGTACCTCTGGCAACCGGTTAGCTCTGTTGGTTAGAGCAGGGTGCTAATAAAATAGCACCTGAAAATAGTTAGGCATAACTTTAATGAAATACACACAAGATCTGTATGTTGAAAACTGCAAAGCTGATGAGAAATTTTAAAAGACCTAAATAAGTTAAGAGATATACTGTGTTTATAAACTGGAAGTGTCAATAATGTTAAGGTATCAGTTCTCTCCAAATAGATCTATAGATTTAATATGTTCCCAATTTGAATCACAGCAGAATTATTCCTTTTTTTGAAAATAAAAAAGCTGATTAAAATTTATGTAGAAAAGCAAAGAAACTTGAATATCCAAAACAATTTTGAAAAAAAAAAGTTGACTCACACTACCCGATTTCAAGATTTATTACAAAGATACAATGCAGTATTGGCAAAAGTACAGATACGTAACTCAATGGAACAGAACAGACTCCAGAAACAGACCCCACATATATGATCAATTGATTTTTGGAAAAGGTTCAGAGGCAATCAATGATGAAAAGATAGTTTTTTTAAGAAATGATGTTGTCTCAGATGGATATCCATATAAAAAAAATTAACCTGGGCCCCTGCCTTGCTCATAAACAAAAAATTAGCTCAAAATAAATTAAAAACCTAAAATGTAAAACCTAGATCTATGAAACTTCCGGATAAAACAAAAAAAAATTGATGTGACCTTGGGTTTGACAAAGATTTCCTAAATACAAAACCAAAATCATGATTTATAAAAGAATTAAAAATTATAAACTGGACTTTATAAACACACACACACACAAAAGTCTTGTCTTTGAAAGACACTGGTAAAGAAAATAAAAAGATGAGCCAGGACTAGGTGACAGCCTCCATCTGCAAATGCTTTGGAATCCACTGTGGGAATCCACAGGCTTTCCCTAAGCAGCTTTGGTCTGACCATTTCTGCTCACTGAATAACTACTCTAAAGGGCAATTTTAGCACTGAAACTCCCCACTGGCGTGGCCAAGATATATTCAGGGCTGCATCACAGTCTGAGGTGCATCCTAACCAAACCTCCTTTCCTCCTGCTCCTACTCCTGCTCCTACTCCTGCTCCCTTCTCTTTATCTTTCATGCATGTAATTCCCAATAAATCTTTTTCATTTCTAACCCCGGGGGACCCAAACTGGAACAGTAGGTAAGGTCTCAATCATATAGGGCACTCTAAGCCAGGACAGGAATTTGGAGACATATTCCCTATAGAGAAAGTGTTCTGAAATACTTTAAACTATACCCATCAGCATTTCAATTATAAACACTATGTTTTACAAGTGCCATGTAAAAAGCAATTTTTGTAAAGGCAGATTTGATATATTAGATCAAAGTGAATCCTTAAAGGGAGATGATGGTAGCAATCAGCTACTTGAAAAATCTGAAAAGCAACACCATTTTGCAAGCTTGGGTTATCCATTTATAATCTCTTGATATCAAAGTAAGAAGTTTCATAAATGTAAAATAACAGGAAATCCAGTTACCATACCAGAAAAGTGTAATTTCCTACTAACATTCTTAGCTTTCTTTTTCTGAGAGAACAATATCTTAGTACTAACAATTCATATATCAGTATTGTGCTTTTTAAAGCCAAATGGGACAGTTGTAACTTCAGTAAAAGATTTTAAATACATCAGCACTCTTTTTTTCCTTTAAGTGTATAATATAACTGCTATTCATTTAATGTAACACTTTAGTTCATTTTTTGAAAAGAAACTTTAATAACTTTCAAGGAACTAACGTATTGTTTGAACAGTGAATAAAGTATAATAAATTCATTAAGTTTAAAATAATTAACAATGCATTAAGTCAAGTGAAATTTAATAGAGCATGTTTTCAGTTTCTAAAAACAATTTAAACTACCTCTAAGCAGAAAAAAAATGCTTGAGATGAGGAAATATGCTTTTAATATGAAAAAATGCAGATTATGACAAAAGACTAATTTAGCAAACAATCCAAAGAAGCCATAAGCTTGATTTTAACCCTCCATAAACATCACTTTTAGGTGATATAGGAGTAAAAGCCAGAGAATAAAGAAAGATGGACTGAGTTGTCTTTCTGACAAAGGGGTAGCAAGAACATTGAAGTATGAAAACTATTAACTTGCAGAGAAAAAGAAAGGAAGGAAACATGGAAGGGAAAGAATTTCAAGTCTAGCAGAATGGATGAGCAAACCAAGAAATTTTTGTATGAAAATGTGTTTACAGGGGATCAAAGTGAGAGCAATTGTCATTGGAATGATGGCAAGGGAAGGTAGTGGGCAGAAATGAGGCGTGAAGGTGACTGGGCACAGTAGAGGTCATTTGGTAGTGAAGAGACACCTGAGAGAGTTGGAGGGGACTAGGAATCAGGAGCAGAGTTTTGTTTCAGGATAACGGATGCTTGAGCATGTCAGTTGCTCAGGGCTGGGACACAGATGAGAAGGGGACTCGGCATTTAGCTTGGTTCCAACCTTCATGGAGTATCTATTATATGGTGCACATGGGGGATAATAAATAAAAACATGGGCTAAGCTCAAGAAGAGGTTTACCCAGACAGTCTATAACTGTCAAGCAGCAGGGAGGATGGGTTTTAGAAAGGGGCCACCTCCAGGAGACCACAGCTTTCCAGCTAAGGACTCAGCTTTGGGAAGGAAGTGAGCACTGCAGACGAGGGCAGTCGCAGGGTTCTGAGGTCCAGAGAACGTGGGATGAGGTAATGACCACATGGTGCCCTCTGTCTGC
This sequence comes from Galeopterus variegatus, assembly GCF_000696425.1. Lineage (NCBI taxonomy): Eukaryota > Metazoa > Chordata > Mammalia > Dermoptera > Cynocephalidae > Galeopterus > Galeopterus variegatus. The sequence continues at coordinate 83,747 of NW_007733286.1, forward strand.
TCAGGAGGGCAGGGAAGTCCGTCTGTGGACAGTGAGGGGCCAGGTACAGGTAGGGCAGCGGTTAGAGGGCTCCCAGTCACCTTCCTCTCCCATTCTTCCCAGTAACCACTCCAAGCCATCACCTGCATGCTCATCTCTTCACTTTTAGCAGATAACTTCATTCTCTACTTATTGCTAACATTGTAGTGACTAGTTCTTCCCTTATCAGATGCCTGTACCAGTTTCCCAAACAGCACCACTCCCCTCCCCCCCAAAACAACCCCTGAGTTGCCTCCTAAGTCATCTATCTGAAATACAAATCTGCCCCCTTCACTCTCTCCTTTAAAAGCTTTTCAGTCACTCTAAAATGTCTATGCTAGTAAAAAAAAAAACAAAAAACAAAAAATACATAAACCTCCAATGGCTGCCTAGCCCTAATGAGTGGCCTTGGCCCATAATAAATCAGAGTTAACTACTGCAACATGTCATCTGAATCCACGGACAGTGGTAGTGAGTGATAGATAACTAAAGAGTTTGCAAGGAGAAGGAAGAATTTATATTGACACCATATGAAAAACTGATATGAAAAAGACATGCCCAGATGATAATTTTTATCCCATTATTCTTTGAAAATAATGGGCTATTCCTTCTTTTCTTACTGCCTTATCAAGTCTGAATACTCTCTATTACTGGAATAATGTAGCACTCAGGGAGCTCGCTAACCAGAAGTTATTATTCAAGCATAATACTTGGTAGAAAACTCATTCTCTAGGCCCTGTGGGCTTATCAATCATCCAACAGAACAGGACTCTTTTCAGCTACAACTTACCCTGCCAATCTTCTCCTTCAGCTACACCATAAAATGTTCTTTATGTTCAATTAATAGTGCATTTCCCACAAGACTTCCCAGCCCCTTGGGTCATGGGGACCCTGCTGCCCTCCCGCACTTTGCCCAGCTCCTTCTCCCTCTTCTTCAAGACTCTTCACAGGGGCCATTTCCTCCTAAAGGGTTTCACCGACACCTGTCTGCTTAGACTTGAGACTTTCACAACATTCATAGCATGTTCTAAAATCAACTTCAAAAACAATTCTCTCTCCGCCATCCAAAAAGTGCTGTAATTTTTTTAAAAAATTTTTTATCATCTTCAAAGAAGATATTTCTCAATCTTTAATTCACTTTTTACAGACAATAAAGCCTTTTTAATATTAACTTATGTACATTTTTCTCATTTTATTCTTTAAATATATGGAAAAATACTTGGTTATAATGCTTCTTAGAATAATCTACTCTCATGTTTCATGACAAGGGTTAAGTCAAATTGTAAATTCCATTGGTTTTGCCCCTCTCCAGCTCTTAACCTCAAGACTTGCTTTATCCTTGAATCACAGAAAGGAATTGGTCACTGCTGCAGAGAAAATTCAACAACTCCAGATAAGAACTACATATTTTTCTTTTATTATGTTTCTATTGCTTTAATTATTTTTATTTTGCTAAAAAAAAAAAAAAAAAAAGGCACATAAACATCATGAAGTGTGACCAGGTATTTGT
>NW_007733286.1:86210-93304 GCF_000696425.1 Galeopterus variegatus
TTTTTTTTTTTTTTTTTTTTTTTTTTTTATTATTTTTTTTTTTTTAAAAAAAAAAAAAAAAAAAAGCACATAAACATCATGAAGTGTGACCAGGTATTTGTGATTCTGGTCAGAACAGAATAAAATCAATGGTATTTTTCATCATCTGGTAGATTTTTTCCTAGTACTTAAGTACACATTTAACGATAAATATACTTTTTTAGGATTAAAAAAAGTGGCAATATATGAAAATAGTTTCTGTGATGATTGCATGGTCACTGTATGATAAAAAGAGCAAATATACTGAAAATGCTACAGAAAAAAATCAGGTATATTTTACCGTGTCTGGGAACATTATTGAGATTGCAATTTTTTAACCTTTTGGGAAGAAATAAGCATTTTTGATCATCTTTTTAAAATAACTTTCTGATATAATATAATAGAATTAAGACTTGGTTTGGGAAACTGGTGACTGTTATCCAGGCTTTTTTCAGACTTTGTATCAGTCTAACAATAACTATCTAACCATTTTCCTATCCTATAAAATATTCCTACCAAGAATGGTTCTTTAAATTAGCCCACCAGAGTTTTTTTTCTCTTGGATACAAAGTTGTAATAAAACTTAAACACATTCTTATAACCAAATTGTCTGATGTTTTCTCACTAGACCAACTGAATCCTAAGGAACTATGTCTTAGTTTAAGTTACTTAGTAAGCACACTTTTTCTCAGGACTGTAAAAGAGTATAAAAACAGAACATAAAACAAGCTATGTGTGAGGGAGACAATTCAAAAAAGATTTAACTGTTTAAAACTGATGTTAATGATACAAATTGCAAAAATTTCTGTGAAAAAACAGTGCAAATAAATATCAATCTAATAATACTATTACCAATAAAGCATTATTTTTATCATTACATTAGATGCAATATCAAATTTAATCAGAACTTACTTTTGTATAGCTTTTAACTTTTCAAAATGTTTCAAAGCCATTATCCTATTTCATCTCATTTAACTGGCTTTAAAACATAAGTCAGCTTTTCTTGTTCTCACACATTAAGCACAGAAAGAGGAAATAAAAGATAATATAGCCCAAAGTAATTTAAAAAGCATTTTCTGTTGCCAGAACTGGTAAGTCATAAACAGTAACACCTGAAAAAGCATGTAACCAAGATATTTTACTGAACCAGTAAACATAGACAACTCACATTTCATGCTAAAAACAAATGGATATTAATCTTCCAAGTCTCTTTTCTCATTACCATTAAAGTCTTTTTACTTCACCTTGTATCCCCAACTACTCCTATAATGATACCCTTTATTACCAATTTCTTCAGAGACCATTCTAGAGTGGGAAAAGGCCCATCATCCAGCTCTGCAACTGGAACGGTGTGGACTGAAAGCAGTTCAGTCACACTATAACACTTGGGGTTACTTAGTCCAAGAATATGAGCTGTCAGGACTCCAAGAAGGATCACAAAATAAGCAATGGTGATATCTGGCATGATGCACTAAAATCACTCAATTATCTGACAACATTACCCATTTGGCAACATCGTAATTTTCTTGAAGTAACTAATTCCTAATAGCTCTACTCCATGAATAGAGGAAGAAACACTCTGTGTGAGAATATGGCAGCGTTAACAATAACTTATGTTGAAGATACTATTCCTTTGGACCTCGAAGAAAGGTCCCTGAGAAAATCTGTGAGATATTTCCCAGGTATATTTTATAATTCTTGCTACTTAATATGATTATTTAGAACAGAACTCATTCTACTATTTATCAGCATTTACTATGAAACATATTCAATCTAATTTGTCATTAATGTTAAGAGTAATAACAGCTAATACTTATCGAGTACCTTTATGTGACTGGCACAAGGCCAGCCCTTCATATAGATTATCTCATTGTAATCTATTAATAGATATAACAACTCTGAGAGAGATACATTTAAATCTCTAGCCTTCAATGATTTTAGAATTAATATTCTTTTTCTTTCTTTTCCCCTGAGAGCATATCTTCAGTGCCTTAGGCCTTGCTACTGCATTTCATTTCCTTCTCTCTTCCCTTCAATGATTATTTCCCTGTCTTGGCCTGGAGAAGTCCTCTACTGTGGAAGGCACTGGACATACACTAGCACCAGAGGAGTCTGCACTGCAGTTCTCCTCTTGGGGGTTGTCAACAACCACCCAGCATCCTTAACCATCACATACTTCATGGCACTGTCTGATATGTGGGTTATGTGGCCTGAGAGGCAAGTGTGCCATGATCCCTTTGGTTGTTTCAAGGGTGATACAAGTGAAATAAATAGTGTATGAATAGGGATCACAACCCCTATGGGTTATGTGGCCTGAGAGGCAAGTGTGCCATGATCCCTCTGGTTGTTTCAAGGGTGATACAAGTGAAATAAATAGTGTATGAATAGGGATCACAACCCCTACGTGCCTTAGGTCTTTGCTGGTAGCACTAATCAATGCAGTTCCTCCCGGGATGCAGTTCTGATTCATCTTGTCTGGGAAGAGGGGTCAGAGGTTTCTACTTGTTTTTTTTTTTTTTTTCTCTTTTTCTTTTTTTTCCCCCTAACGTGTGGCTTTTACTCCATAAATCTGAGAACTAATTTGAGGGTTCCACCCACTGCTAAGAGTAGCCATCCCAGTTTTGTACTTAAGAACCAAAGATATTAGCATAGAGTGGGTCTGGGAGCCCTTGATGCACCATAAAGCAATAAAAGTAACTATAATGCTGCTGAATGCCCAGGGTATGACCCCTCTACCTAACACACAAGCAAAGTCCTTATCTCATTCATACCAGTTCAGAATTTCACCCTGAGGGTTTGCTTTCACAGCTGCTTTTGGTATCATTATCTTAGCCTGAATTCCTGCAAACAGGAAAAGGGCTGTATGTGGGTAATTTATTTTGGGAAGCAATCCCCAGGAGAACTAGGAAAAGTGAAGAACTTGGAAAAGAGAAACAGGGTAGAAAGGGAAACCAACCCACTGGTATGTTTTTGAGCTGACTCCTACAGTGGAGATTTGGAACTTGATGCTGCTGGGAACTCTTGCAGAGACATGTAGAATGTACTTCACCATCTTCTACCCAATGCAGAGAAGCACACTTACCTTTCTCTGTCAAGGGTATTAACAGCTTGGTATGCATGATTTAGAAAGTCTAGATGGTTTCCCCCAAGAGTTCCAATAGTCCATGTCACAAACATCCCCTGGGACAGGAAGCAAGAGAAACTAGACACAGCTGAGCCATCTGCTGTTAGGTTATATCGGTGGAAAGTTGGTCACCACCACAACAGCTGAAGAGTATGAGACACGGCAGAAGATATATGCAGTACATTCTCTCATCCTTTTTGAAAACAGTTTGCCCTCTCTAATAAATCAAAATTTGGAGAAATCATTCTCAACCCCTTTCCAGCTTCCCTTAAGGCTTTCAATTAGCACATAAACTGCTCACTATTACCTTTGCTTGGCTGACAGAAAGCACAAATCTTCATTCAGATATTTCTGGGCTAAAAATGTCTTCATAGCTCTCCTGATATATTAATCTAGAAGTAACAACTGAGTACTTTTTAAAGTTCCAAAGACTAGTTCCTTTAAGTACACCTCTATAATCCCTTTCTACAATTCCTAAATGATCTGAGCCTTTCTGACCAGATACAATCAATCAATGGTCACAATAATATTTTAACCAAATAATAATTGGCATCCATCTGCTAAGTCCCCCAAATAAGCATGCATCAGACTGAAATTTTCTTTCAGCAGGCAAGTAATCAGAAAATGTACAGATTACTCAACATTCCCTCTTCTGCTCCTGCCTGAAGTTCAGTTGGCTCTCGGTGGACTCCCAGCAACACGCCCTCCTAAAATTGGGGCCCCTCCCTCTTGGCCATCGTCCCTGGCTATTGCCTCTTCTTCAGGTAGAAGTGATCAATTGCTGGCTGGCTTCCCTCAACTCCTAAAGACACAGTTAGTTTTCCATAAGACGGTGGGCACTGTCAAGACTATCTAGCTGATTCTTTAGCATTTCAGGCATTTTTCAATTTTGGAGACATATTGCTGAGATGCTGACACACAGAGGTAAAACCAATAGCAAATGAGAATCAGAAGAAGGAGTCAATTTTCATTCAGAGAAAGAATCAGAATCAAACTTGGGGTGGGAGTGCACATATCTAAATGCAGTGGAAGACACTTGCTTGGAATTTAGAAAAGAGGTGGAAGCTGGAGTTTTATGATTCAGGGTAGTAAATGGAGCAAATCTTTGGCTGATTCAATTCAAGCTCCAAAAGATAAAGGGACTTTTTATCCTTAGTGTTTAGCACAAGTCTGGCACATGGTACGCACCCACAGAAGCACAGCCTTCATTTCTTTCACAATATAATAAATGAATCTCCCAGAGAGTCAGTTTTCTAACTTTCCAAACTACTTTCAAATCTCTTGTTATAAATGTTTTTCCCAAATTTTCATTACAATCACCACATCCCACACCTTAAAGAGTTCTCTCTTGAACTCTTTATTGGACAAAGTTATGGTATTTAGCAAAACCTGAAATATTGACATAAATCAGAGGGGTTTTTAATTATTTCTTTATTTTCTAGTAGTATGTTTTCTTTGTTTTTTTATTTTTTTTAAAATTTTACTTCTCAATATACATTGTAGTTGATTTTGCCCCTTTACCCATTCCTCTCCCCCCTCCCCCCATCATATCTGTTCACTTATAAATCAGAATTTAAACCACATACGGATGTGAAGTTCCATGGGAATCAATCCTGTGTAATGTGTGAAAAACTGTATCAGTCATTTGGTCTTTTAGATCATCTGATTATTCCTCTTTTACTACTAACTGCACACCCCTGAACTTTTCCCTTCTAAGAAAAACGGGCATTATGTTGCCATTACACAGAGTAAGTTATTACCATGACTACTGACCTACATCTGTATCTAAGATGTTGCTTTCTTTATGACAAAGAAAATAAAATACATTTTCTAATGATCACTACCATAACCCTGTGGAAAAATAAATTGAATATAGCTTATAGAATGTAAAGAATATGCTAATGTGGCATTAAGACTGCGAATTGGAGGCTCTTTTCAGTTCAATGATGCTAAACAATTTTAAGAAAAATTTTATCAGCTACAGTAATAGCTCTTTTGCTCTCTCTCTTTTTAAGTGTCATTATTTGTTCCCAAGATATATCAGCCTAACTAATCCCTCCAAATCTTTATGTACATTAAAACGGTGGGGAATTTAATCTTCTGCAGCATTCTTGATAGGTTGTACAAGATAAGATTATTCCACAATATCTATTATAGGTCTTATTTCTACATGCCCTTTTGGACAAGAAGGCAAGGGGAACATTTGGGGGAAAAAACATTCAAACTGTACCAAGAAGACCCCTTTTCACTCTACATCTGTGGAGGCAAATCTTATAGAGGGTCAATATTGAAGGAATGGGCTTGGTGTTTGTGGTTAAAGGAGTGCCTGATAGAAGAAGAGATCAAGGCATCTGGACACTTATTTAGAGATATGCATACATATAGTGTTTGTGTGTGTCTCTATATATATAGAGAGAGAGACACACACAATATATATATATAAATCTGTAAATATATACACACACACAATATTTAGATATACATTAACATACATCAGAAAAGGGGAAATGAGACTGGCAGGGTTAAAAATAAAGTATGAGATTACATCGGCATTATAACTGAGAGCTGAGACATAAACCATTGGCTTTACTAGGAGTCTTCAAACAGTTCATGGAAAGTTTTGTATTATCTTTTAATTCCATTTTTCCGTGACTATATAAAGTACCCTGTCCTTTGCCAGAACTACAGGCAGGAGCTGCATAGGAAAGTGTCCCTTGCTTCCTCTCATCTCAAATGGCTAGATTTCAAATATGAGCTGTGGGTCATCAGAGTGAACAAGAAAAGAGAATGAAACTGTACCATGTGACTGAAATGCATCCTCTTTTCTCCAAGAATAAATCAGATCACCTGTTTTTAGTGCTGGCATGCCAACTCTCCACGCATCATCTCAGAAGATTCAGAGATTAATTGAGGACTCCAGATTCTACCCTTTTCTTATTTTCTGGGACTGAAAACAAACGAAATCACTGTCCTGGGAAGAATCTACTGTATAAAACTCTTTGTTATCCTAGGCTGACATCCTCAAAGTCTTATTCAAAATCCTCATCTTGCAGAAATTTGTATCAATGCTTTCACACTTGCTTTCATTTTTAGATATTCAAATGTCCATCTACTCTCCTCCATTAGTGATACAGCATTCTTTGGAGTCATCTTTTAAGTCTCTGTTTGGTTAAATCGTAATTTCTAGATGACTCACATTAACTTACTATTCCTTCAAGCATGACTATTTTTGTAACAAAGTTTGCCTTATTATATAAATTAGTTGTTTTTACTAGAACCTGTTCACCCCAGTGCTTCATCTCCTATCCTGTATTTTGTGTTAAAAATTTCAAATAAAAATAATAAACCTAACTGATAAAAGGGAAAAGAAAGTGCCCTATTATACTATTAGGTGATTCTGATAGATGTGGAAAATCTATGAGGATTGAAAACTCCTGAAACCCACGAAGAGACTCACAATCGTGTTCTTGACATGAAGCTTAGTTTAGTGATTAAAAAACAAACAAACAAAAAAAAACAATGAAGCACTTAAGAATCTTATGACCAGGGAATTAGCATCTGTTTCCTCATTGAGAGATGTAAGTCAGACTAGACTGGTGGTTCCAAATTCCTTGGATGTCTAGTTAAAGCACAGGTGCTGGTCCTCCCCCCAGAGTGTCTCATTCAGCAGATCTGGGGTAGGGTGGAGTATAAACATCCTACAACCTCCCAGGAAATGATGATACTGCAGGTCTTGGGACCACACTTGCAGAACTTCCAGACTGGTTGATGCCAAAGAGCTCCTTTCTCTCAGGGAATATATGTATCAGAAAAAGGTTAAGTTAGTATCAGAAAGACGGGATGTGGAAACATTTTATGTAAAAACTAGTGTAAAAATAAAGAAGAATAAATTGTTTCATTTACTAACATACACTCCAATGAATAATGCAATCCTAAAGCATCTAATAATAAC
>NW_007733286.1:93422-95235 GCF_000696425.1 Galeopterus variegatus
TCCAGACTGGTTGATGCCAAAGAGCTCCTTTCTCTCAGGGAATATATGTATCAGAAAAAGGTTAAGTTAGTATCAGAAAGACGGGATGTGGAAACATTTTATGTAAAAACTAGTGTAAAAATAAAGAAGAATAAATTGTTTCATTTACTAACATACACTCCAATGAATAATGCAATCCTAAAGCATCTAATAATAACACACTAATTTTTATAAACAAGGAAATTGAAACATTTAACTCAAATTTGTAAAAACTTTTTAAATGTTTAACTTCTCATCACAAATTCTTTTCATAAATCAAGAAATTTAAATCTACAAACACAAGAAAAACAAAGGCAACTTTTCTGTTAGGTTAAGCCACTGTTTATTCTAAGAAAGCTTAACTCTCCCATTTAAACAGGAGAAACAAAACCAATATTGCCTCTTTTTTTTTTTAAGATGACCACCCAGGCTTGGCATGCTTGGGCTTCTGTTGACCTCCACACTTTCCATCACATCCTACCCTCCCTCACCTGAGCTCATGTTAGATGACTACCTAGGTACTAGGAACAGTAGTGTTGATTATCTATTTTTTTTTCATTTTAGTCCCTCCATTATTTTGTGTAACAACAACAACAAAAAGCCCATTCATACCACTCTAGCATTAATAGCAGTATTGACAATATTTTACACCTTTACACATTGTTTACATTTTGAAAGGTACTTTTAAGACCATAATATAGAAACCTTAATGAGAATTTTGGCAACACAGCTGCAGGTGGAAAATAAATAAGGCCCTTCTATTAAGGCTGTGCCAATCACATTGAAAGTAATCAATTTAACACACATACCTAGATTATGAACTTTGTGAATCACCCCCAGCTCATATCCCCAGTGTTCCATCTCCTGGAGGGCTAACACAATACTCCAGGAATGCCTCATAAAGACAGGAGATTGCATGCTTTTAGCAAACCCAAGGAGGACTCGTTGCATTTGCATTCCTAGTAATCCACTTTGACCCCACTGCAGGCACTTCTCCTTACTGAATGGATGCTGCTATATGCATTTTTCTTCCCAACCTGATTCACCTACTTGGCTTGAAACCCTGAACCTGCCAAAAGCCAACCATCTCTAACCATTACATACCTGGTGGGTTCATCTGCTGCTTTCCAGATAGCTCCATTTCTGCTTTGTTGGATGCTGCTTGCCTCCATGTCTCTTTAAGTGTGTGTATGTTGGTTTCCTTTTATGTCTTTGTTTTTGTTTTTGGTGGTGGTGGTGATAGTGTTATTGTTTTTGCAGGGATAGGGGAGGCACTTATTTATCTATAAGTTTATCACCAACCTGGGCATAGTTTAGACCACTTTTAAATAGCTATTGAAGGGACTTTTGAAGGAATAATGTCAAAAGCTTTCATAAGTGCAAGAAAGATTGCATACCTAATTTTCTTTTTATTTTACAAGGTCTGCCTCTGCCCTTAGAATGCTGAGATGGGCCCGTCTATAGGTCCTTTATTGTGAAGTATGCATAAAATAAATGTACTTCAGAGGGCCTGATTTTCCAAAGCCTTGAAGTTTGAAATATTGACCTTGCAAAGGACAGGAAATTTTCCCCAGCCTAAATAGTCTCTGTTGTAAGATAAAAAATTGTAACACAGCAAGGTTGCTGGCTCAAAGACAGACAGGTTACTGATTGATATGTAAAGATACTAGGAAATTGCTGTAAGAAGAGAATATTTGTTAAAATCAAGCTTTTGTTGGTGGATCAACTTAACTTCTAGAAAACTGCATTATGGAATGCCTCTAGTTAAACTTGTTAAACTGTACTTAGCAAAAAA
>NW_007733286.1:95602-96521 GCF_000696425.1 Galeopterus variegatus
GGTGACTAATCCGTGGGAGGCAAAGCAACACTTTATAAGTGTCCCAAATGTCACAAACACAGAAAATATATAAAGGTACTTATTAAAGAACAGAAATGCACTCCTGTCATTTGGGATCTTCTGTCTAGCACTGGCACAGTGAAATCTGTATCCTTAAATATCCGGTCTATGACTAAAACTTTTCAAGGCCCAGAAAAACCCTTTCCAGATACATCACCAATGTCCTTAAAACAAAAGGCAACTGCATCCAAATACTAAGAACTCTTTTGTGTTACGAGAAACAGATATTTTTCCTGAGCACACAGAGATTTAAAGAGAAACATTTATTTCAATAAAAAGACAAATTAATTAATGTGTCCTTCCCCTGAGATAGCATGAATACAATAGATTCTCATATAGAGAAGCATTTTTTCACAGTAGAATATCTATTTTTTCTTTTCTTCCTGTTTCATATTGTGATTCTAAATTCCACACAAAATATCACAGTATTCACATCAGTTGCACATGGGCACAGAACTATATTAAACAATTCATAGTGCTCTAAAATTTGTATATATATTTAGGTCCCAGTGTGGCCTATGTAAAGCATTGATCCAGGTTCTTTATTTTGGCAACTAGAAAGCCACTGAGTAGTGCAATTGCTAATAATTTCTTCTCAAAAACAAATTTAATGGATTTAATTTAACTTGAAAACAGTAAATAAGATTTTCAGCTTTATTTAAATATAATTGATTTAAAATTTTAATATTCATTATGTTTTTTATTGTGGCCTTTAATTTTACAAGCTAATTTAAAATATTAGGGAAAAAGTAACTTCTTATATAAATATATAAAATATTTTATATTTTTATACTACTTCTATTTTAATTTTTGAAAAACATTTAAATTGTATTCACTTTGATTACGATTACATTTTTTA
>NW_007733286.1:97359-102729 GCF_000696425.1 Galeopterus variegatus
CTATTTTAATTTTTGAAAAACATTTAAATTGTATTCACTTTGATTACGATTACATTTTTTAATCTTTTAGATTATTACTCTCAACAAAACACAAGTTACATAAAAATCTTTAATGTTATAATATAATTTGTGATTTTGCTGAAATCAAGGTAAGAAAAATAAGTGTTATATAAAAATATAGCATAGTTGTATAAATTGATTTTTTTTTATGCAGTCCATAAACAGAACACTAAACTCGACAGTAACATTTAAAGTTAAATGACCTTAAAATTTTGCCGACTTTCTGTCTTAAAAATTGTATAGGCTTACACATATTTTTAACTATTATGAAAGTATGCTTGTCAAGACAGGAGACTAGAACATATTTCAATTAACATTTTGTTAACTGGATTCATAAAATATTTAGATATATGGCAAAAGTCTAGTTGTACTATTGCCTTTGGCCCTACGAATACTAAAGTTGAGCCTGTCCTTTTCCACTATTAGAAGTCAAATCAGTCACATAACATCCATATGCTCACATTCATAATGGTGAACTGAAAAGGGAGCCTGAAGAAAGATGGTGAAGTCAATGGTATGTACTGAGAAATATACCAGACTTAGGTATTAAACAAGGTAGACTTATCCTACCCATTATGTCTTGCCCAAATATACACACTATACTCTTAATCATGGCATATATTCTTATTTAAATGCTCAATTTAAGTTTCAGTTATACAAGATACGTAAGTTTTAGAGATCTGTTGCACAGCATAGAGCATATAGCCAATCATACTTATGCGTAAAATTTGCTGAAAGGGTAAAACTTATCTTACACACTCATACCACAAACAATAATAATAGTAATAATAATAACAATGAAGGGACTGGGAGGAAACTTCGGGAGCTGATAGGTATGTTTATGACCTCGATGGATGTGATGATTTCACCGGTGTATGCTTATCCCAGAACTCACTGAGTTGTATACATTAAATATGTACAGCTTTTTATATTTCCAAAATAAATAATAAATGCTCACTTTGAGGTTAATATTAAGCATTCAAATCTTATAGATGTCTCAGGCCATGTTGAAACACCTAAATCCCAGTTTTTCTTATTTATTGTTCTCTAAATTCTTATTTCCTTTGCCCTTCTTACTCGCATCTCATTCTTTCCTCTTCTTTTTTGCATATTTTATGTCCTTCTTGTGTGTGTGTATGTTTGAGTATGGTACTGGGGACAGTTGGAAAAAGAGATGAAAATAAAAATGAAGAATAGAGAATTCCCATGCAATGATAAAATCTAATTATATACTGTAACTTCTGCATTAAAGTTTGGATTATCCCAAGACCAAATTGTGAAGGAGGTAAGATTCACTTTAAGATAACTCCCCTTCATCTGGACGTTGGGAGACAGGTCCCCACACGAGTCTCTCGCTTTTCCTCGCCTCTTGTGAACAGAAGCACTAACTCTGTTCCAGACCATCCTGTTAAAGATGCTGGTGTAGTAAACAGCCTTGGAAGACAGAGAGAATAGAAGTCAGGTTTGCTTATTATTTCACACAATTAAAATGTTTCCCTCGGGAGCAAAGGGTAGGTGTGTTTGCTGTGTAGTGTAAAGGTTCAGTTTCCTTCAGCAGAGGAGCAGCCCCACTGTATCACATGTGGATGCCCAGCTCCATCCTAGCCCCTCTGTATCACCCCCATGAGACTGAGGTAAGGAGGTCCCACATAAATATGATGTTCATACTGCCTGTTGTGCTGTGAGTAACAAAGGCTTTTGTTTCTAATCCAAGTCTCATGTCATCTATCAGCATTTCTGAAACTGTGGCAACATTGTTCTTAACACTAGGTCCCTCTTCTACACTCATCATATTCCATTTCTTTTTTTATTTCATTTTATTGGTAATGGATATTCATATGGTACAAAGCTGGCCATCACCACTTGTAACCAAGATGTGATGGCCAGATCAATACTATCAGCATGTCCATTACCACAAATTGCAATTATTCCCTGTGTCTCCTACCCAATTAATTCCCAATGTCCCTCCCCACCCCACCCTACCCCTCAGCCCTAGGTATACTCTCTCCCTCTGCAAGCCCAAGGCACCACAGTGGTCTTTCTTTCCTTCCTTCTTTCTCTCTTAGCTCCCACTTATGAGTGAGCACATGTGGTATTTTTCCCTCTGTGCTTTGCTTATCTCACTCAACATAGGTTTCTCCAGACACATCCATGTCGTTGCAAATGGGGAGAATTTCATTCTCTATTATGGCAGAGTAGTATTCCATGGTGTATATATACCACAGTTTCCTTATCCAGTTGTCCATCAATGGACATTTAGGTTGGTTCCATATCTTGGTTATTGTAAACAGAGCTATGATGAACATGAGAGTGCAGATATCCCTTTGACATGATGACTTATATTCCTTTGGGTATATGCCCAGAAGTGGGATTGCTGGATCGTGTCACCTTGCGGCTCACCAGAGATATTCCAGTTAGGCCCACGTTCTCTGGCTTGTCACCATACTGAACACACATATCACCCAAAAGTCTCCCTCTATGCTATGCAAAATATTTATCCAGCTTAGCACATAGAAGATGTTACACTGATTTCTGTTAAATAAAAAATAAATATAGTAGAGGAAGTGAAATGTTACAACCAAATTTGTATTATGTAATAAATGGCTAATAAAATCATAAGGCATGTCCAGTCTGGGTATCACAAAAATAAATGTATTTATATACATTTTTATTTGATAAGGTTCTTTAGATTTCATAAATATGGCATTTTGTTGATCACTCACAATTGACACTGTCATGAGTATCATCATCTTTCTTTTACTGATTAGAAAACTGCAGAGCAGAAAAAGTAATTTTTCTTTCTTTTTTTTTTTAATTTAATTTTATTTTGTCACTATACAATGTGGCTGATTATTGTGGCCCATTACCAAAAATTCCCTCTCTATTCCCTCTCACCCCTCCCTCCCAGCAACCTCATATCTGTTCGCTTGTCATATCAACCTCAAGGAATTGTAATTGTTGTGTCTTCTTCCCTTCCCCCACACCCATTTTTTTGTGTATTTATTTATTTATTTTTAGCTACCACAAATAAGTGAGAACATGTGATATTTCTCTTTCTGTGTCTGACTCGTTTCACTTAATATAATTATCTCTAGGTCCATTCATGTTGTTGCAAAAGGCAGTATTTCATTCTTTTTTATAGCTGAGTAGTATTTCATTGTGTAGATATACCACATTTTCCGTATCCACTCATCTGATGATGGACATTTGGGCTGGTTCCAACTATTAGCATTTGTAAATAGTGCTGCAATGAACATTGGGGAGCAGGTATACCTTCGACTTGATGATTTCCATTCCTCTGGATATATTCCCAGCAGTGGGATAGCTGGGTCATATGGTAGATCCGTCTGCATTTGCTTGAGGAAACTCCATACCATTTTCTATAGAGGCTGCACCATTTTGCAGTCCCACCAACAATGTATGAGAGTCCCTTTTTCTCCGCAACCTCTCCAGCATTTATCATTCACATTCTTTTGGATATTAGCCATCCTAACTGGGGTGAGATGGTGTCTCAGTGTGGTTTTGATTTGCATTTCCCGAATGCTGAGTGATGTTGAGCATTTTATTCATGTGCCTGTTGGCCATTTGTATATCTTCCTTTGAGAAATGCCTATGTAGTTCTTTGCACATTTTTTAATTGGCTTGCTTGTTTTTTTTGTTGTAAAGTTGTTTCAGTTCCTTGTATATTCTAGATATCAATCCTTTGTCAGATGTATATTTTGCAAATATTTTCTCCCACTCTCTTGGTTGTCTTTTAACTCTGTTAATTGTTTCCTTTGCTGTGCAGAAGTTTTTTAGTTTGATATAATCCCATTTGTTTACTTTTCCTTTGGTTGCCCATGCTTTGGGGGTCATATTCATGAAGTCTGTGCCCAGTCCTACTTCCTGAAGTGTTTCTCCTATGTTTCCTTTAAGAAGTTTTATTGTTTCAGGATGTATATTTAATTCTTTAATCCATTTTGAGTTGATTTTAGCATATGGTGAGAGGTATGGGTCTAGTTTCATTCTCCTGCATATGGATATCCAGTTATCCCAGCACCATTTGCTGAAGAGGCAGTCTCTTCCCCAGTGTATAGGCTTAGTGCCTTTGTCAAAGATCAGATCGCTGTAGGTGTGTGGGTTGATTTCTGGATTCTCTATTCTGTTCCATTGATCCATGTGTCTGATTTAATGCCAGTACCATGCTATTTGGTTATTATAGCTTTGTAGTATAGTTTAAAGTCAGGTAGTGTTATGCCTCTAGCTTTCCTTTTTTTCTTCATAATTGCTTTGGCTATGCGTGGTATTTAGTTATTCTATATAAATGTCTGGATAGTTTTTTTCATTTCTGAGAAAATGTCATTGGAATTTTGATGGGGATTTCATTGAATTTGTATATCGCTTTGGGTAGTATGGACATTCCCACAATGTTGATTCTCCTAATCCAAGAGCATGAGATATCTTTCCATCTTCCTGTGTCCTCTTTAATTTCTCTCAGCAGTGGCTTGTAGTTCTCATTATAGAGATTTTTCACATCCTTGGTTAACTCTATTCCTAAGTATTTTACTTTTCTGGTGGCTATTGTAAATGGGAAAGCTTTCTTGATTTCTCTTTCTGCATGTTCACTATTGGAGACTAGAAATGCTACTGATTTTTGTGCATTGATTTTGTATCCTGAAACTTTGCTGAAATCATTTATTGACTTCAAGAATTTTTTTGTAGAGGCTTTAAGCTATTCAATATATAGGATCATATCATCTGCAAACAGGGATAGTTTTACTTAATCTTTTCCAATCTGGATTCACTTTATTTCCTTCTCTTCTCAGATTGCTCTGGCTAGTACTTCCAACACTATGTTCAATAGGAGTGGTGAGAGTGGGCATCCTTGTCTAGTTCCTGTTCTTAAAGGAAAAGCTTTCAGCTTTTCCCCATTCAGGATGATATTGGCAGTGGGTTTATCATATATGGCTTTAATTATGTTGAGATACTTTCCATCTATACCTAACTTGTACAGAGTCTTTATTATGAATGAGTGAATTTTATCAAATGCTTTTTCAGCATCTATAGAGATGATCCTTGTGTTTGATTTTATTGATATGGTGAACCACATTTATTGATTTTCGTATTTTGAACCAACCTTGCAACCCTGGGATGAATCCCACTTGATCATGGTGTATAATTTTGCATATGTGTTGCTGTATTCTGTAAGCTAGTATTTTACTGAGGATTTTTGCAACTATATTCATCAAGGATATTGGTCTGTAGTTTTCTTTTTTAGTTGTACCTTTACCTGGTTTTGGTATCAGGGTGATGTTTGCCTCCAAGAATGAA
>NW_007733286.1:102930-104524 GCF_000696425.1 Galeopterus variegatus
GCCTTTCTGGCGGGGCACCTCTCTGGTTGGCATGCACTGAGCCAGGTTGGGGATGGGGTCCGGTGGCGGCAAGGCCTACCTGCTCATTCATGTGCTGGCTGCATGGGGCACATGTTCTCCTCAGCTCACGGGCCTCTCCAGCAGGGTGCATTTCTGGTCAGCGCGCACTCGGCCAGGATCAGATGGAATTTTAATAGCCTTGGATAAAATTCTAAGTTATCTCAAAACCTGTTTTGCCCATGCAGCTGGAAGATAGATCTCAAAGAAATATCAAAAGTAATTTTTCTAATATTGCAAAACCATGAAGTGTTCAACCTTCAACAATAATTGTGATGCTAAGTCTGGGATATTTTCACTATTTTCAAACTTTACAAGTTTAATTTTTAGAAAAAGGTGGTGGTGACTCACTGAATGAGTCAGTGCCAGGCAATGTGGCAGGTCAAGTAAGAATGCGCAAGAACACATCCAAGCCCAAGGCCTTCTTTTTATTCAGCATGTCACTCTCAGGATGATTGCCTCCTCCACCTGGCCTCATTATAAACTTTACTGCACTGCAGGCTGTCATATTTTATTTTGAAAAGTGAACACAATAAACTTGAATGAATTCTATGAGAATTACTTTATTGCACGTATTTTATGTCCACAGCCTAGGGCTTAAAAACACAACTTCTTGAGTCAAGCATTTATTTGAACCCCAGTGCTAAGATTTTCTGTGTGACCCCATACAAGTTATTAGTGGATGATAACAGAACCTACTACACTGGTTGTTATAATGATGAAATGGGAGATTAAATGTAAATTTTGGCACAGTGGATAATACACAGAAAGTGCTCAATAAATGTTAGCTATTATTATAATTATCATTATGTTGCATCATTTTTATTTATTTACTTTTTTCTTCTTTCACAGAAGAATTTAAAGTGTTAAGAATTCTAAAGGGTCTAAGATGCTACACTGCAACCCAAAAAGATAGTCTGCCACAGTTTCCTGGGGCAACAGGGCTGATCATAGATGGAAGCTTGTACCCATAGTCGTATGTGCTACAGGAGAGGACCTCGGGAAAGCTTTGAGAAACTTAATCTTTTGTATTGTCCTCTGCTCTAGAGAGAGACAGTATATCTATTTTCAAGGCTGTTTACTATACAAACATCCTTGAAAAGATAGTCTTGTCTCTGCTCAAAAAATGTGCAGAAATGTGAGAAACCCATGGAAAAGTATCTCTCAACACAACGTCTATGAGAGTAGAGAAAATGCCAGTCACCTACAAGGCTATATTCCCAGAGCTGAGAAAGAACAGGCCTGTTAGAACTCAAAATATTTCCTTTTAATCAAAGAATGATAACAGCTGGTGCAAATTTATATCCACAACTGCACCGTGTAAAAATGTCACATTATTTATTTTTTCTCAAATCTGACTCCTAAGAAATTCAATTGTCAATTCAGGAGGTCACTTGTTCCCCTCTTTAGAGTTACAAATAATACAGGTGTCTTTATCATACTGGAGGAAGGGCTGCTGGTATATAGTCAAGAATGGTCACAGCTCACTGTTCAAATTACACAAGATCCCTTGCTGCACCCGGGTCTGAATCTCTCC
>NW_007733286.1:105137-107910 GCF_000696425.1 Galeopterus variegatus
GTCACAGCTCACTGTTCAAATTACACAAGATCCCTTGCTGCACCCGGGTCTGAATCTCTCCAAGGAATGCTGGGAATCTGAACCCCCTAGGAGTACCTGGAGGACTTCTCTATTTGTGATCCTGCTAGAGTATGGTGCTGGGTTTGGTCTTTGTGTGACACACAGTCCTCCATCTGCTTCCCAGTCTTGAAGAATACTCCCACTTCTTTTTACTTCCTCTAATCTCAAAAATACTACCCATCTTCTTTTATTCTCCTCAGTAGCATGATTCCTTCAAGAACTATATGTTTCCATAAGACAAAAATCCTCTATAACAAGGCCCACCCTGACCAGCCACACAGATGCCTAATTACCTTATTGTAATAGACAGAAGATGCTGTCAGAATGAAACAACATTATCTCAATATATTATGCTGACCCATTATTATTGTTGACATAGATCTATCAGTAAGTCCTCTTTTGTTATTTTACAAACCTCTGGAAATTGGGAAGATGAAAGGAGAGATAAAAATGTTCAGTTGAGAAGCCTACTGATAGTTCTATTTACAGTTTATTTGGTTCTGCTAATAATTATCTGGCCTCACACTCTGATTTCTAAATAATTTCATTTAAATGTCACAACCCCATTTTTTTCTAACATTATACAGAAGTTACTTTCAAAAGATCTTGCAAGGTCATTTATTTAATCAACAGTCATTATGTCTCAATTCATTAGTCTCTAGTCTTCAGCGTCCATTTACATCTACACCCACTCCTTTGACATTTCACCTTCACCACCGTATTTAAATCACTCTCACAAAGGTTGCCAACTACTTTCTTAATTGCCAAAGAACAATTTTCATTCATTATCTCACTGGCTGTTTCTGTGTCCTTTGACACTGTTAACTCCTTCCTCTCTCTTTAGATTCTCTGACACCATTTCGCTTGGTAATTTTTCTAACAGCACTTCAACAGTTCCCAGCTGAGATTCCTCTTTTCCTCTTCCCCAGGGTTCCATTTATATCTCTTAATACCTTCTTCTGCAAATTCTACCTAAGATATCCCATCCACTGTTATGATTTTGGCTACCACTAAGGTGCTGCTGACAACAGTCACCACATGCTCTCAATTCTAGCATAAAAAGGTACCACGTCTGTGCTTTTCTTCACTGCCAGCACAACCACATAAACTCAATTCTCATCACTCTTTTTTTTTNTCTGTTCTTTTTTTAGTTAGCCATGCTAATGCTTTGTCAGTTTTATTTATCTTTTCAAAAACCAACTTTTTGATTCATTGATCTTTTGTACCATTTTTCTGGTTTCAATTTCATTAAGTTCTGCTCTGATCTCAATGATTTCTTTCCATCTGCTAACTTTGGGTTTGGATTGTTCTTGTTTTTCTAGTTCCTTAAGGCGAAGTGTTAGGTTGTTCATTTGCCATCTTTCCATTCTTCTGAAGTAAGCATTTAATGTGATAAATTTGGGGGTTGAATACAGTTGGGGATCTTTGAGCTTCCTGAATCTGAAGATCTGTATGTTTTCCTATAACTGGGAAGTTTTCTGCCACTATTTTGTTGAATATATTTTGAATGCAATCTCCTTTTTCCTTCCCTTCTGGAATACCCATGACTCGGATATTTGAGCACTTAATGTTGTCTGATATCTCTCTTAGACTTTCTTCAATGTTTTTAATTCTGTTTTCTTTTTCTTTTTCTCTTTTTTTTTGGTCTTCCTGTGTTATTTCAAACAGCCCATCTTCCAGGTCAGAAGTTCTCTCTTCTGCTTCTGCAAGCCTACTGGTTAAACTTTCTGTTGTGTTTTTTATTTCATTGAATGAGTTCTTCAGCTCGACAAGCTCTGCTCCATTCTTTTTCAGGGCATTGATTTCCTTGTACATTTCTTCTCTCAGGTCCTGTATACTTTTCCTCATTTCATCATGTTGTCTAGGTGAGTTTTCTTGTATTCAATTTAGTTTCCTTAGAATTATCACTCAAAATTCCTTGTCAAACATTTCAAGGGCTTCTTGCTTTATAGGATCTAGAGCTTAAGAGTTATTATGCTTTGGTGGTGTACTTTCTTGATTTTGCATATTTCTGGTATCTTTCCTTTGATGTTTAGTCATTGTGGCAAGGGATTTCACGGTCCACCGGTTCGACACTATTGTCTGGCTAGGATGCTGTTGGGGCTGCCAATTTGGCATGGCTGCCTCAGTGTCTGCTCTGTCACCCACTGGTGCCTCTGGCACGTGGTCTCCATGGGACTCGGGCCTCTCTGGCAGGGCACCTCTCTGGTCTGTGTGCACTCGGCTGGTCTGGGGATGGGTTCTGGTGTCATTGAGGTCTACCTGCTCGGTCATGCACTGGTGCCGCTGGGTGCATGGTCTCCGTGGATCTTGCGCCTTTCTGGCGGGGCACCTCTCTGGTTGGCATGCACTGAGCCAGGTTGGGGATGGGGTCCGGTGGCGGCAAGGCCTACCTGCTCATTCATGTGCTGGCTGCATGGGGCACATGTTCTCCTCAGCTCACGGGCCTCTCCAGCAGGGTGCATTTCTGGTCAGCGCGCACTCGGCCAGGATCAGATGGAATTTTAATAGCCTTGGATAAAATTCTAAGTTATCTCAAAACCTGTTTTGCCCATGCAGCTGGAAGATAGATCTCAAAGAAATATCAAAAGTAATTTTTCTAATATTGCAAAACCATGAAGTGTTCAACCTTCAACAATAATTGTGATGCTAAGTCTGGGATATTTTCACTATTTTCAAACTTTACAAGTTTAATTTTTAGAAAAAGGTGGTG